>NC_062194.1:2861171-2871171 GCF_912470025.1 Vespa velutina
CATAGATACGTCATAATGTTAAACGTTCGAAGGATATATAACTCGTTTACGGAATGATCATGATCGATCTTATTTGAAAGTTATACTCTCCATTTGACATTCCATGTGAAGGTTATTTTGTTTTCAGTATTGATGATAATAAAAAGAAAGAAGAAAAAATGAAGAAAAAAAAGAATGAATGAAAATTGATTTTCCTTAATAGTTATAATAATAATAATAATAATCATAATAATAATAATAATAATAATAATATTAATAAAAAAAGAAAAATAGAATTGTTTACTTATAATTTTGGTGTCCTCGAAAATAATAATAGATAATAATATATAATAAATATAATAATAATAATAGTAATAATAATAATAAAGAATAAATAAATGTATTAAACGAGAGACAAGCACCACGTAACACGAATATCCGAGATTTTGAGAGGTCGTGCCGGCTGACCCAGTGCGTTTAGGATGGAGGTGGTTTCCACCCCTTTGCCTTACGTTAATTTAATAGAAGGGACGCGTACTGCCCTAAACCATCCTTTCCTCGTAACCCTTCCTCACAGGCAGATACGCCAACTTACAAGGGGCGGTTATCAGACATTTCTACTACCACGAACCTTCCCTTCAGTCCTCTCTCGATCTTCTCAAGATTCAGAGCTAGCTAGCTAGCTAGCTATCTACCGTCCGAGAATCTATGCTAATATCGTCAGATTAGCCTAAGAAGTGGCAAAAGGAATCATTGAATATAATATATATTCTCGTTTCTATATATCTATTTAACTATGACAATACGTACATATGTAAATACGACATATTCGATAATGATCATACTTTATTAACTTTTATAATAATTTTTCTTTTCTTTCTTTCTTTCGTTCTTCTTCTTTTTTTCTTTTTTTTCTTCTTTTTGTTATCTTAGAAAGAGATGATTTTTTTTTTTTTCGAAAGAAGAAAAAAGAGAGAGAGAGAGAGAGAGGGAGAGAGAAAAGAAGAAAAAAAAAAAAGGAAGAAGAAATAGGTTTTAGAAGTTTTAGAAAGAAATTAATTTTCGATTGGCGATTCTAAGCACTGTAGTCCGGTGTAATTATTTTAGATTGCGTTTACGGTATCGCGAATCCAATAAGTTAGTAAGTAAGGAGGACAACAGTAAACGTAATTTGAATTTCATGGCAGTTTAACGATCTTAATTAGAAAGCTCCTAGCTCCTTGAATCCTCGTGGCCTCGGATCCTCAGGCCTCTGGACCTCAGAAGAGACCTTGGAACCTCGAATCTCTCTTTCTCTCTCTCGTAGCGATTCCTCTCGACTTAACCCAGGCTTACTCAAGTAGAGAAGTAGACGCGTTAAGCCAGGAGGGGAAGAATCTTATAGCCGGTACTGTTTATTCTCGTATTAACGCGGAACCTAAACTATCCCGAAGACAAATCGTGTACACTAAGAGTCCGTGTATAGGAAAAGCTGACACGTCCGACGACTTGGCTCGTGAACGAGTTAATCGTTTCAAACGTCTTAACTGTTCTATTCTCGAGTCCTTCCTTCTTCTCTCTTTCGGATCGGTGAAAGTTAGAGATAGATAGATAGATAGATAGAGAATGAGAGAAAGAGAGAGAGAGAGAAGAACGAAATTTTCGAGGATGACGCTGTGACAACAACTTATCGCTCGTTTATGCAGAAAATAGCTTTTAGATTTTAATCTAAAAGAGTATGCGAACTAAAGTCATCGTGTTGTCTTCAAGGAAAAAGAAAGAAAGAAAGAAAGAAAGAAAGAAAGAAAAAAAAATAATATTAAACGATAACAATGACGAGGCACCTTTCTTTTTTTCTTTTGTTTTTTTCTTTCATTTTTTTTTCTACCATAATAATAAAGAAACTCTTTGACTATAAAAATTCTTTAAAGATAAAAACAAATTTATCAATTTTATACCCAATATGCGTGAATTAAACGGGATAACGTTAACAATAACTAAGTAGTTAAATAAATGGGTAAATGTCTAACAATAAGCTATCTAACTATAGGATTCATTCGCATATATTACTCCACAACACGTAATATCGTCCGAAAATATATCGTTTTAATATAGAACCGTGTTTGCATCACTGGCAAATCCTCCGAAATATCCACTGGCCGGTCGGGCTGTTCCTGTCCCCGTGGGGGGTGAATTTTGCTCGAGAGAGAGATAGAGAGAGAGAGAGAGAGAGAGAGAGAGAGAGAGATGGAGGGTGAGTGTACGAGGTACTTTGGAAGAGTAGTGGGGGTGGATGCTGCCGGTGGACGACGGCCAAAGCAGAAACGTTTCGAAGGGTAGTGGAAAAGAGGACTGGAGATGGAGGTGGTAGAAGAGGAGGTGGAAGAAAAGGGAGAAAAGGAGAGGGTAGCTTGGTCCCTAAAAGAAACATAAATAAGACAAATAGGGGCGATCGACAATAGAAAATATCGAATGTACAGAATGCTCCATAAATCGGAGGGTGGTTCTGAGTGGTAGTGGTGGTGGTGATGGTGGTGGTGGCGGTGGTAGTGGTCGATGTAGTGGGGGTAAAAGGTGGCTACCGTTTGCTATAAGGCGAGCAGCGATCTTTTTATGTTCCAACGCGCTCCCTTCTGCTCCCTCAGAAATATATATCTCTATGGCCAATATCCGCGACCATTTCCCGAGCACGTTTCCACCGAGCATTCGATATACTCTCTTTTTCTCCTCTACGTTACCAAAGTATATGTTACTTTCTTACGTTCGTCTTGATATCTATGTATATATACGTATATATGTATGTATGTATGTATGTATGTATGTATGTATGTACGTATGTATGTATCCCCGTTCGTAAGAGGGTTTCCGCGTGGCTTTTCTTACGTAAGAAACTCCAAGGATACGCGTTCGTTCGTAAAAATGTTCGACGAGGGTTTACTTGATACATCCTGGAGATTAAAAATTCAATAGATTCGTTTTAATCGAGATTGTATACATGTATATATACCTATATATGTACATATACAAATTTTCTTAGGATTAAGATGAAATTTCATTCTAACGAATACATTAAAATTTCAATGTAAAAATGATAAAATGTCGATTGAAAATATAAATCGTCATAATCGATAAGGTCTTTAGAATTATTCAATAATAGAACGAATAAATGTACATAGATGTCATTTCTTTGATGTAAAATTGTCCGGACATGTAGAAACATCGTACGGGATATCGCAGAAGCGCGTTGTGCTAGTTATAAGCTCGAGAAGGGGAGGAGTGGAGTTTGTAAGATGTAAGAGGTACGTATAATTTCGAGGTAGGAAATAGTGGGAGTACGAAAAGCGTGTTACGAATGAGTAGAGAGGGTTCGCAAACATAACCCGACGTTTGCGCTGGAAGGTCGTCGCAACGTGGTATACCTATACATATACTATAGTTATATACCTATATATATATATATATGTAGGTGGTGAACGCGAGAACGAGGATGGAAGGATGGAAAAGGGTTTTCGTGAATAAGAGAGAGAGAGAGAGAGAGAGAGAGAGAGAGAGAGAGAGAGAGAGAGAGAGAGAGCATGGGAGGGAGGGAGAGAAAGAGAATAGTGAAAGGGGTGGGGGTGGGTAGGCCGGGTGAATTCCCAGGTTTACGTTTACAACCTTAACTACAAATTCGACAGAGTTACCGAGGCATAAGAGGGCGGATTGTGTCTCGTAAGGGTGGTTAGGGCTGCGCGTAAGAGTTCACCCTCCTCCTACTTCTCTTCACTCCCTCTTCTACTCTCTTCCAGTTGTTAAGAAGTCCCTCTGGGCTAATTTGACTCCCAACCAATCCCCCCCTACCGCCACCCGTTATGACGTTACCCGGCTCTTCTTCCTTTCTCTTTCTCATTCCGTTAGACTCTTGGTTCGATCACATCTCTCTTCAACCTCCTCTCTCGCGCCGTTCCCATCACCTGACTATTACCACTCTCGTCCGCTATCTCGACTTTCTTACTTACTACCTCGGCAAAATCGTGCCCGTCTAATCTCCGCTTTTAAAACTCTGCCGCGTCTCCGACGAGGCACTATGCGTTAGACCCTCTTTTATGTTTATATATATATATATATATATTTATTTGGTTTAAGACTTTTTTCTTCTTTCATTTTTCCTTTTCTTTCTTCTCTTCTTTTTTTCTCTCCTTTTGCTTTTTTTTTTTTTTTCTAGATATATATTCTTTCACGTGACACATTTTTTCTTTACGTGGCACTCGCTTTTGTAGATTATTGGTTTTTTCTTGTTTTTTCTGTGTTTTTTCTTGCTTTTTTTTTGTATTCTCTTTTTGCATTTTTTTTTTTTTTTTTTTTTTGTTTTTTTTTTTGTTTTTATTCGTCATCTAACTGGATTTGTGCAAGCGGTATACGCTAAACCATATTCATTTTCATTGAATATATCGAAAGTTCGAAACACTCTGTGTTTGTACTCTTTGATTTCTAATTTTTTTTCCATATATCTCACACGATTATATTATAATATATTATTATATATATATATATTATTATATAATAATTATTTTTAGTACATTGTCGGGAATTTTATAAGAGACGTACTTTTCTAAAAAGCTCGATCGTGCATTCATTTCGGGAGTTTTACCCTCTTGAAGTAGTGCTCCGCCAAAAAAAGAAGACAGAACGAGAAATATAAAGAGAGAAAAAGAGAGAGAGAGAGAGAGAGAGAAGGAAGACGAGGGAGCGCGTCCCTTTCCATTTTTGCGGCACGCCTGGCCAACAATACGACAAAGCATCGACATTATTTATAACGGTCGTTCGTTAAAGAGAAAAGCTCTGGAGACTCTAGAGAATGGTTGCACACGAGCAAGAAAGAATGAGAGAGAGAGAGAGAGAGAGAGAGAGAATGTACGAAAACGAATACTACGTTACATTGGAGACTTTTCAAATTTGTAATATCGCATAAAATTTTA
This sequence comes from Vespa velutina, assembly GCF_912470025.1. NCBI lineage: Eukaryota > Metazoa > Arthropoda > Insecta > Hymenoptera > Vespidae > Vespa > Vespa velutina. Next base: position 2,866,088 of record NC_062194.1, read on the forward strand.
TATAATAATATTCTTTCTATTGGAGGGTGTATTCGACGAGGTAATAAAAAAAAAAAAAAAAAAAAAAGGAAAACATAAAAAAAAAAGAGACAAAAAGTAAGGAAAAAAGGGAATTGTTAAAAAAAAAAAAAAAAAAAAGAAAACAAGAAAAAAAAAATTGTTTGACCTGAGTTTATCATAACTGACGTCGAAAGTTTTGATAACGATAACGACCGACACATTTTTGATTTATTTCGAATGGTGGAGTGCCTGTTTATGGTCCCTGCCTTTTACCCCTTTTTTCCCCCATATATTTTTTTTCTTCCCAACTGGGACACGTCGTCGGAGTACGAGCATGAAAATATATGAAGTGTGTTAATCGACGGGGGCTCTCAGCGATCCTTGTCGGTCCATATTGCGTGTGACGAATTAATAAAAAGGAGGAGGAGGAGGAGAGAGAGAGAGAGAGAGAGAGAGAGAGAGAGAGAGAGAGAGAGAGAGAGAGGAAGAGAGCAGGACATTGTTGATATAATCGTTCGCGTTCGAATGAATTTCAGAATGGTTATTTATTATTATCTCTAGTAAAGCATAAACGAAATAAACCACTGAGTTATAACGCGTTAACGTGGATGGTTGTAATCCGTTCGTTGTTCCTTTATTAAATGACGGTCGATTTAACGTTCAAGAGGCCCCAAACATTGGCTTTATACATTTTTCGGGCCCCATTAAAACAAATCAATTATACATAATTGTTATGAAATATATATAAATATATTATATATATATATATATATATATATATATATATATATATATATAAATATTATGCAATATATACTTTTTCTTTTTTCTATTATTTTTTCTTTCTCGCTTCAACTATTAATACAAATGACGAAGTAAAAAAATACACTCGTTCAAATTCTATTATGTCATCGCAAAAATTGAAATAAAAATTTTATATATATATATATATATCGATCAGATAAATATTTAATAAAATTTATTGTATTGCAATACAAATTTATATTTTTATCTGGGCCGATATTTTTAGAGGACCTCCTTCTCTCACGTGATAGGGCCCGAGACGACCCAACTGTCTGTTTCCTCCACCGACTACGCGTAAATCCGTCAGTTCTTTTTTTAAGTCTTCCTCTTTTTTCTTTTTCTTTTTCTTTTTTTTCTTCACTTTCACGGATGCTGCGAGGAGTTTTGGACCGTAATGCGTCATAATGCGTCGCGTCTGGAGAAAAAAAGAAGTCCCTTTGGTGCTTTGTAAAGGAACGCGTTTTTCGGTAAACTAGAGAAAGAGGACTTGAGAAAGATGAACGGAAAAAAGGTCTCTCTCTCTCTCTCTCTCTCTCTCTCTCTCTCTCTCTCTCTATCTTTCTCATTCTCTTTCTCTTTCGAGTGGGTAAACTTCGAGATAAATGTGACACCTTTTATCGTCCAACGTAATAAATACCTCTCTTCATCTATAAAACAAACGACCAAAAGCCTTGCGATCTCCCAACACCATCAGTCCCTCCCACCAACTCCCTCTTTCTCTCTCTCTCTCTCTCTCTCTCTCTTTCTCTCTCTCTCTCTTTCTCTCTGTCTCTTTCTCTATTATCTCTTCATCTTCTTTGCTCTTGTAACGTTACAATATACGAAAGAGAAAAAAGAGAAAGAGAGAGAGAGAGAGAGAGGGGAGGGAGGGCAACGATGATCGCACACAAAGCAAATCACGTTTTTCTCTCTTTTATTAGACATATAAAAAAAATAAAAGAAATATAATAATAATAATAATAATAATAATATTAATAATAATAATAATAATAATAATAATAATAATAATAATAATAAAAAGAAAAAAAGAAAAAAAAAATAAAAGAGGAAAAAAAGAAAAATAAGCTTAATAGCTTTTAACGTATTTTCCCAGTATTATCCTAGTTCTTTAACCGTACCGTCGTCGCTTCCTACTACCCCTTTATCCGATTTCTCCCTTGGCTCGTTTCGTTTCGTTTCTTTAATCCACTCTTCTCTTCTATTCTCTTCCCCTTCTCTGCTCTCATTCTCTCTCTCTCTCTCTCTCTCTCTCTCTCTCTCTCTCTTTCTCTCTCACTTTTTTTCCGGCTTTCTTCTCTCTTTGTCTCCCATAGAAATCCGTCGGCTAACAACAACGATTTACATCCTTCTCTTTATCTCTCTCTCTCTCTCTCTCTCTCTTTCTTTCTCTCTTTCTCTCTTTCTCTCTTTCTCTCTTTCTCTTTCTCTCTATTTCTTTCTGAACGTTACTCGATAACGTAGCCGACCACATTGTGTTGGCTTTGCTCAAAGTATAATTCAACACACGGACACACACGGTGATCCTTTCAAATGTTAATCGTATAATCGTTTATACGTTTTACAACTAATCCTTTAAAAAGCAATACCTACTACACATACATATATATATATATATATATATATATATATATATATATATATATATATATAGATAGATATAATTAAATATATATGTTATTTCTGCAACAATGAATATTTATCGAAAATCAAAGAAATCTTCATCCCCCTTCGTTATTATGAATTTCTAATGATCGACATATCGCAAAAGCTATCCTAGCGAGGATTCGAAATTTTTATTCAGGAACATACTTAAATTAGTATCACCAAATTTTCTCCCTCTATCTATATCTATATATCTATCAATCTATTTATTTATCTATCTATCTATCTATCTATCTATCTATCTATCTATCTATCTATTCATCTCTTTCTTTTTTAGTTCGCATCTCTTTGTCTTTAACCCGTTCTATTCACATCCGTCCTTTTCGTCGTCTTCGTCGTCGTCGTCGTCGTCGACGTCGTCGTCGTCGTCGTCGTCGTCGTCGTCTTAACGCTCTAATTATCATTAGTGCTGAACGGACGGATGTCTCGTAATGTAGCGCTCGTTCTCTCATCCCTTATAAAACTACCCTGTGACCCCCTTTGTCACTAGCATAGCCCTATTCTTCCTCTCTACCTTCAGTTCCCTCTTGCGCCCTCGTTTGTCGGATATATCGCGCTACGGAAGAGCTCCTTGCTAAGTCGCTAGAAGATATTACTTGTTAGATATCGTACTAATCTCTTCGTTTTCTAATGATCTCGTGGATGCTCGAGGGAGAAGAAAAGAAAAAAAGAAATATTGAAAATAGAGAATTGATCGAAAGTATCGTCGATAAAAACTTCGAGAAAGGATTGTCGTCGATCGAGGTAATTGATTGATCAAAAAAACACAAAAATTATTATAATAATAATGATAATAAAAATAAAAAAAAAAAAAAAATAATAATAATAATAATAATGATAATAATATTTATTATTATTAAAATTCATCATTAAATATAATGAAAAATTATTACAGATATTACATAATAAATATAAAAAATATTATATAATAAAAATTATCATAACGATAATAATAATAATAATAACAATAATAACAATAATAACTATAACAATAATATTTATTATTATTATTACTATAATTCATTATTAAATATAATCAAAAATAATTAAAATGATGATGATGGTGATGATAATAATAAAAATAAAAATAATAGTAATAATAGTAATAATAATAATAATAATACAAAATATATGAAAAGGATAGAAAGAAAGAATGAAAGAAAGAAAGAAAGAAAGAAAAAGAAAACTTTTATTCCGTTATCGTCGACATCAAATTGTTGCGGGAAACGCCTCTTTTGACCGGGTGAGTCAAGCGGGAGGAGGGTCGGAAGCGTTGCGACTTGTTTGGATCCCGCGAGAACGCGTTCGTGAGGGTCGTAGCCGCCGAAGGTTTGGGGTCTCTCTAAGTAGATTTCAAGTGGAAGATTTATATAAACGGGCCGATACAGTTTACAAACGTTCTGACGTGAACTTACTTACGTGAAAAAATAAAGAGGGACATTAACGTTCCTTATTTTGGTCACATTGTTTTTTTTTTTTTTTTTTTTTTTTTTTTTTTTTTTTTAATATTACCTGTTACGTTTTTCTCTTTCTTTTTTCATTCTTTCTTTCTTTTTTTCTATTCTCTCTTCTTTTATTCTTTCTTCCTTTCATACTACCATCCCATAATAATACGTTTTATTAAGAAAGATATTCGATGTAGCTTCTTTCTGTAGGTTCTATTATTAAAGATTTATTTTCATTTCATTTATTATCTCGTAAATTCGTATTTTGTTTTCTCTTTATTCCTTTTTCTTCTTTCTCTTCTTCTTATTCTTTATCGATGGATAGTCGATAGATTGAGGGAAAAAAAAAAATTGAAAGATCCTTTAACTAAGAAAGATTTTTTTTTCTTTTTTTTGTTTTTTCTTTTTTTTTTTTTTTTGAATCTATATTGAATGAAAGGATTTTATGTTGAACGTAGGGACGTTCTCAAGAGAGTGGCGCCAAGGGAACAAGAGAAATATGAAACAGTCTTGTTTTCTCGTAAATCAGTTAGAAATTCCCCTTGGATGAGAGGGGATCGTAGTTGGTAGGGTCGAGACTTAAGAGGTGACTTCAACCCCACCGGTTCTCTCTAATGACTACACCCCCAACCCGCTCCCTCCCCGATGAACGGATACAGCAACTCTGCCACCGTCACCATCAACCGTGTGTCCGTGGTCGCAATTCATTCCTTACTGTCATTCGCCTGGTATTCTTGACTCTTTGATATCAATCATTGGTCGTCGTCGTTGTCGTTGTCGTCATCGTCGTCGTCGCCGTCGTCGTCAGGATCGTCGTCGTAGTCGTAGTGTATTATAATCTCCTAACGATAAAAAAAAAAAGATAAGATTTGTAAAGGTAACACGTTCGTATACAAATTCTTTCATTGAAAAATTCTTTCATTGAAAATATTTTGTATAATACGTACGTACGTACGTATGCATGTATGTATGTATGTATGTATGTATGTATGTATGTATGTATGTATTTTAACTACCGACTATACGAATCATAGCTCTCGTTTTTATCGAAACCCTAACGGATATTACATGCCATAGAGATTATTTGAAGCTGAAGAATTTAACTGCTCCAATATGTTCTGTAATAATTTGTAATAAGTAAACTGTGAATGAGTAGACTCGTTTTCAAATATA
>NC_062194.1:2876171-2878671 GCF_912470025.1 Vespa velutina
AAAAGCTTGACCCAAGCTCATCGTTGTTAATATCGTTAAGCCAATAAGAGAAATCCTAAGAGACAGAACACGAAGGAAGAAAACATTAGATATGTAGGAATATATAGAGAGAGAGAGAGAGAGAGAGAGAGAGAGAGAGAGAGAGAGAGAGAGAGACAGAGAGAGAGAGAGAGAGAGTGAGAGAGTGAGAATTCGCTGGTTGGCAGAGATGCGGTGGTAGTGTTGTTGGGGTGATAGCACTTGGGGGTGGGTGTTTACTTTTGGTGTTGGGCAACTAGCGCCCGGCATGCATGGCTCCCTCTGATAGCAAACAGCGAGTATCGATCAGTATGACTCTGGTAAACAACTATTGTAGAGTAGTATAGTATAGAATGTGCTTCGTCCCTTTCGAGCCCCTTTCGAGCCTCCCTTCGAGTCTCTCTTCTCGCCCACGCGCAACTTGTCCCGCAAAGACCACCTCTCCCTTCTCTACACCTCCTTCTCTTCCTCCTCTTCCTCTTCCTCCTCCTCCTCCTTCTCCTCCTCCTCCTCCTCCTCCTCCTCCTCTTCCTCCTTCTCCTCCTTCTCTTCCTCCACCTCTCCCTTTAACAACCCCTTCGTCCTGTGTACCAACTGGGTGTCCACCCATTCCTATCCGCAACAACGCTACCGTATACTCGCGATATGCTTGCTTACGTGCCACCCAGGGCCGCCGTGATCTCGCACCAGGAAATTTTCGGGATTCCAAGATGAGAGATCTTGAATGGATTCTCAAACATCAATGGACTTTCTTTTTCATCATAAGTAAGTATATTTATATTAAAATGTGAATCTTTAAAATTTTCAAACGTTCTATCTGTAATAGTAATGTTGATATTGAATGTATTTATTTGCGAGAATTATGAAAGAAATGTTATAAGAGTTTATTGAAAACGAATATATCGATTTGTAATATCAATGACGATTCATATCTTTCATATTTATTTCTTTTTTATTTCTTTCTTTTCTTAGAACGATCCTTGGGATCAGTTCGAAAGAAAATTATGAATTATCGATGGGTGGTTAATGATTTGTTGAATTCGTCAAATTCTTTTCTTTTCTTTTCTTTTCTTTTCTTTTTTTTTTTCTATATGTAGAAACGTGTTTCTAATTTACCAGGAACTTCATGGAATATTATTGTATTAATCAATATGTAAATACGTCTTGGGAAATCGAACTGTTTTTACGATTTTACGTAGTAATTCTTTTTTTTCGTGATATAAGGGAAAAAGGGAGCAAAAAAAGAAAAAAATTGTAATTTTCCCAAGTGAAATCCGTCCCTGTCGAGGATGCTAATCATCTTGGCGAAGGGTGTTTGAAATTGTCGCCCCATGGAGAGCAGCTATGGAGCACGACGCGGCCCTCTCCAAGACTCACCCTAACGGCTCGCTTAACCAAACAACCCTGATAAATTATGCAAAAATCAACAACACTACGAAATGCATCTCTCTCACTTTCTCTATCTCTACTTTTCTCTCTCTCTCTCTCTCTCTTTCACTCTCTGTTTCTCTCTTTCCTCTAGATTGAGGCTGCTACGATTTATTCACCTCGTCCAACTTTGAATCTCTCTCTCTCTCTCTCTCTCTCTCTCTCTCTGTCTCTTTGCTCTTTCTATGAATCAATCTAATAATATCTATCGGTTAGATTTTAAACCATATTAAATGAAAAAGATTTTTTTCATGAATTTTCCATTAATTTCTGAAATATATCAATATGAATATTATATTAATTTGCATAATGTTTGTCGTATCATTTTCTACGTCTTCGTCTAATTTCAATGAATTGTATTAAATTAAATATTAGACGAATTAGCATATAATAATAGGAAATGAGAGAAAATTTTTTGTCATATCAGCTTTAATATCATTCTAAAAATATGACAGAAATAATACGACAATTCTGATACATAGAAATATTTATAATAAAATATCGTCGAGAGTTAAATGATAGAAATTGTTTTTCATATCTCGCATGATTAATATGATTAATTATGTGTATAAATTTTTCAATTAAAAAAATTCTTGATGGATAAGAGAATATGAGAAAAAAAAATATATGCTAATATTGTCAAATCGAGAATATTAGTATATTTTATGATTTATATTAGTCGGGTAAAGAAGAAAAATGAAAAAATTCCAAAGGATACTTTAATGTCCCGTTAAAGAGAGAGAGAGAAAAAGAAAGAGAGAGCGAGAGAAAATCTGTTTTCTTTTTTTCCATTTCTCTTTTTTTTTTTCTTTTTTTTTTTTTTTTCTTTTTATCCCCATAGAATAGAACGTAAAATTTGACAATCCGATCGAGACCGACGAATAAAAAAGAAACGCCATACGTGCGTATGTATCCATATAAACACTAGTTGTAACAATTCGACGAGAGATATACATATATCATACGCACATATATATATATATATATATGTGTGTATGTGTGTGTGTGTATGTATACATAAACACGTACACACATAAATATCTAGATTCAGTTA
>NC_062194.1:2886171-2896171 GCF_912470025.1 Vespa velutina
GTGCCCGTAGACGGGAAAAGAGAGGGACGGGGTGCGGGATGAGAGAAGGGGTGAGGGGTATAGGTCTTAGGATGGCGTAGGTGGTAGGAGACTGCAGGAGTCCCGGGTTGTAGTAGGTGGAACGAACGCGGAGACGGAGGCGGTCCTATCCTACTTGGGGGCGTTAAAGAAGCGGGTGGGGTTGACCACCCCCCCCTGGACGCGTCAACCCTTACACCCCTCTAGTCTCCGAAAAGGCTGTGCTGGTCCTGCTGGTTCCTTTCGATCCCATATTCTCCAATCGGGGTATCCCTCTTCTACTGCTACTACTATTACTACTACTACTACTATTACTACTACTACTACTATTACTATTATTACTTCTTCTTCTTCTTCTTCTTTTACTTCTTTTTCTTCTTCTTCCTTTTCTTCCTCCACCAGCAGCTTTCAAGCTTCTTCCTCGTTGCCGACGTTGCAGCAGCCATCTGCGACATTTTCTCTGTCGACATTTTAAAACGATATCAGCGAAAATTCCAAAGCCATTATTGCAGCAGACTTCGTCGTGAACAACGTTCGATTTCACGATCGCGAGATCTTTTTCTTTATCTCTCTTTCCCTCTCTCTCTCTCTCTCTCTCTCTCTTCCCGTTCTTTTTCTTTTCTTTTCTCTCTTATTTTAATCTCCCTCTTCCAAATTTTCTTCAAAATCATTCCGATTATCGATCAAATCGTTGTCTGGGATATTTTTCCCTTTTCTTTATTTTTTTTTTTTTCTTCTTCTTGATGATTTTTTTCCTTTCTCTTTTTGAGAGCTATGGTCATGAGAAGGGGCGAGGAGCGCGAGATACGGAAGTTAGGGGTAGGTAGGGGGTGTCTCGTCGTATTTCTTCCATCATCCCCACCGAGGCGCTCCTTGCCGAGATGTACGTGGGTGCACGCACATGCGGTCTACGTTGTAGACGGAAGTAAATGCATAGAGAACGTGTATATATATATATATATATATATATATATATATGTGTGTGTGTGTGTGTGTAGAGAGAGAGAGAGAGAGAGAGAGAGAGAGAGAGAGAGAGAAGACGCGTCGCATACACGCAAACGTTAAAGAGGAGACCAACCACACTTGCGCGAAGTGAAACCCCCGTTTTCTCGCGCTTGCTTGGCGCACAGCACAGCATCCCTCTTCGGCCACTTCCGGCCAAGCCTGGCTCCGCCCACTTTTATATTAATCACGTCTTGGTTCGCTCTCCTACCTTCTGTTCTCCATCTTTCTTCTCCGGTGAGCGATTTCCTACCGCGAACGCCTGGGAACCACACCTTTGCCCGTTGGCTTATTCATGTCCCGGGTTTGCGACGCGAATCTTTCATCTCTCTCTCTCTCTCTCTCTCTCTCTCTCTCTCTCTCTCTGTCTCTCTCTCTCTCTCTCTCTCTGTCTTTCTCTTTCTCTATTTCTCGTTTTCATTTTTTTTCTCTTCTTCTCATCTCTTCTCTTTCTCGTCTTTTCTTTCCTTTCTCACCCCCTCCCCTCCCCTGCACCCACCTTCCCGACCACAATTCCGTCGTCCTTTATTTTTCCTCTTTTGCCGCCGCTCACCGACGGCATTTTCTTCTTGTGAAATACACCGACCGCCACTCCGCTACTACTGTCACTATATCACAACGATAATGTTAGAAGAGTGATTTGCCGCCAGCTAGGATTCGCCAGGCCAAAGCATAATCTGAGAGGTGGACTCGACAAACGACAAGCGTGACTGTCCTTCTAATTTTCCTGTTTCTTTCTTTTCCCTCTCTCTCTCTCTCTCTCTCTCTCTCCTTCTTTCGGTGGACTTCTTTTCTGTTTTTCTTTTTCTTTTTCTCTTGTTAATTATCATTCTAACACCGATAATTAATCGGTAGCCAGAACGCGTTATATTCTAGGAACGAACGAACTCGATGAATCTTCTTTCCCCAAAGGAAAGTCGTCCAGTCAGCCGTCGGTGCTACGTTAACGCTGTTAATAAATTACATCATGATTTTACACGAATTCCAGATATTCCGGGACGAATTAAGATGATTTCAGAAAGTGATCTTTGTTTCGACATGCTTGGCGCATTATGCGAGATTTCTTTATTATAAATTGATTTATTATTAAAATTAGAAGGGGGGGTGGGAGAGGAAAGAAAAAAATCAAAGGAAAAGAAAAAAGAAAAGAACAAGAGAAAAGTAAGTAAAAAGAATGTAAGAAAAGAAACGAAAGTTTATGGGATATTTAATTAAATCCTGCGAGATATTTTAAGAAATGGACGAAAACATATTCTTCTTCTATCCTATATATATATATACACACACACACACATATATATATATATATATATATATATATATATATAAAAATTAGAAAGCAAAAAAGAAAAATACGTAGAAGAATACGTGTCAATTAATTTCTTTTCATAAATATATCTCCTAATTATTTTCTCGATGAATAATATCAATACGAACGATAAATAGATATTAACGATATACAAATGTTAATAGATTTCTCATTGAGAGCGTTCGCATTAAAGAAAGATAATTATAAAATTACGATGAAATTATCACTAACACGGATAAATTTTCTAATACGACGGAGAAGGACACGCGAGGACGAAAATAATAAAGAAATTGTTGGTCGCTTAACTTTCATCACTGTTCTCGCGATCACGTATTACATACATACATATATATTATATATATATTCATATATATATATAATATTATATATATACATATAATATAAAAAAATATATTATATATATATATATATATATATATATATATACATGTAAGTACTAGTTGCATATATATATATATATATATATATATATATATATATATATATATATAGATATATACGTATATATACACAAGAGAAACATGCAAATACGTATGTAACGAACAATAACTGGTTATTATCGGCAGCGTGGAAAGCATAGGAGCGGCTCGCGACACGGACTCAGTGCCGTCGCGCGGCAATAAGGGCTGTCACGCATAGGCGCCTCATTTGTTTCGACGCTCTCTACCGCGTTGCCCTTTTGTGTTTCGAGATATTGGCTCGGTCGTCGTCGTACTGCACGATATACATACATACATACATACATACATAGAGTACGTACAGTAGGTACATGCATGCATGCATACAATACATACCGTGTATCGTGACTGCCTTCTCTCGGCACTTTCGCGATCTATGAGCGATCGCATAACAGCTACCATGCATATAACCAACCGTTCGTGGCCATTTCGTAAGCAACCATCAGAGGTGCTTTTTTTTTTTTTTTTTTTCTTTTCTTTTATTCGTTTTTCTCTTTTATTTTTTCTTTTTGTTTTTTGTTCCTTTTTTTTTCTCTTCCCTTTTCTTTTTATTTTTCTCATACACAGGGCGTCAAGAGAAATATTCATTGGATATAATTAACTCACATGCGAGTTACGATGTGCCTTCGACCTGATTTTATTTTAATTTTTCTTTCTTCTTTCTTTCTTTCTTTCTTTCTTTCTTTCTTTCTTTCTTTCTTTCCTTCCTTTATATTCCTCCTCTCTTATCTTTCTCAAGTCGATGCGCCATAATCAATCGTATAATAATTATTATACGATTGTTCGTGTATTCACTCGAAAGATTTGGACTGTGCGATTAATTGTCACGATCCATTGCCTTGGATAGATTTAAATAGACAACTAAGTTGTTTTTGTTCGATAAAGAAGGGAGAATAGATAGGAACGTTCCTATCGTTCTAACGTTGATAATTACGTATTGTTACGTATCCCATCGTTTTTTCAATTTATTCTGTCATTGACAAAGTGACATAATAACAATGGATTATCTCCTGCAAGATATTTTCTAACACCCCGTATATGAATAATATATATTCGTGACAATGTCGACTAAGCTACTTTCGATTTTCTATCGCATTATTTTTTTTCTCTTTCTCTTCTTTTTTCTTACAACCCCTTTTCACGTGTACGAGCCCCGATCTTTCTTTCATCATTCCGTTCGAGTATCGTTGGCAAATTCTTCGCGTGTTAAAAATAACAATGTACCCCCTTTGTGTAATGATTTTTATATGATAGGAATGGGAGAGGGGGTTGGTGATGATGGCGGTGTTACGGGGTGACGGGATATAGAAGGGAAAAAATATCGTTCGATTTTAATTAAAAAGATAGATAGTAATTAAAAATTCGCCGAGAGATAAGAAGGATGATTCGTATAAGCTTATGAAAAATATCTTAATGATAGAAATTTTATTTTCGTTTGAGTACAATAAGGAGATGAAAACGAGGAAGAAGGATGGAAAAGAAAAGGGAGGGGAAAAAAAGAAGAAAAAGAAGAAGAAGAAGAAGAAGAAGAAGATGAGGAAAAAGGAGAAGAAAAACATATGGTCACATTGTTATAATTCGATGATCATTGATATAATCCCATGGACGGGATTAATCGGCAATGCGTCATAGTTTCGACGATTGGGACGACTATACGACGACTAGTAGGATGAGTACGATGACGATGACGATAATGATAACTATGATGATGACGATGACGGGTATTTGTCAATAGAAACAAGCATCGACGCCGTAACCGCGGCCAAGTATACGTCAATATACATAACGACCGCCTGTTGACTTGTTACGTTGTCGAGTGCCGCGGATGATTCGATGATTTGCCGATTCGATGACCGGTGGCTCCCGCGTTAAACGTGCTGCACCTAGTTCGGGTTCTCCATCCCCTTTGAGTCGAGTTAACACGAATTCACGAGAACTACGGAGGGAAAGAGAAATATATATATATATATATATATATATATATATATATATATATATGTATGTATGTATGTATGTATGTATTGATAAATAGAGATAGATGATAGAGAGAAAGAGAGAGAGAGAGAGAGAGAGAGAGAGAGATGGCCGGACGTTCATTTGCGCACCGACTCGTCGTTGCATTAAATTATCATCGAGCGATCGCGATGCACCAACCGTTCCTACTATGTCATACTCGTTATAACCTGATAATGGATACTCTCATCGCGACTGGAACATCCTAACTCTCTCTCTCTCTCTCCCTCTCTCTCTTTCTCTCTTTCTCTCTCTCTCTCCCTTTCTCTCTCTCTTTCTCTTCTAACAAATGAATGTCGCGATATTCGGTGTGCGTATCGGATTTGTGTCGAAAATCACTTGGCTTTTGGTACTCCTCCATTCTATTCCGTGAGAATTCCTCTAGTGTTATATATTGTAGTTTTAGTTCTCGATTGTCATTAAGTGGAAGGGAAAATAAAGCGAAACGAAACGAAACAGAAACAAACGAGAGAGAGAGAGGGAGAGTGAGAGAGTGAGAGAGAGAGAGAGAGAGAGAGGGGGAAAAAAGTATATTTTTGTTTGTTTATTTGTTTTTTTTTTCTTTTTCAGATAAAAAATTTATTATTCCATCGCATATGTTTTTGCAATGCAGAAATACTACGATTATTATTATTATTATTATTATTATTATTATTATTATTATTATTATTATTTTATTATTTTTTATTGCAATATAAATTGATATTTTTATTGTTATTATTTTTCCTCTTTTTTTTCTTTTTTGTTTGTTCTCTCTTTCGTTCTTCCTTTTTTTTTCTTTTTGAAATCAAACAAAGCCTAGCGCCATAATATAAGTTATATTTTCTTTCACGGGCTCGTGCCAGTCCCATTTTCGAGCTTTAAATTTCGCCGATGACAATGTCGCGCATCGTCACGTCATTGGATTAAATTAATCGCGTTTCAGCTGTCAAAGCTCGCTCGACCCGTTGTTGCCCCCGACGTGTCGTCCTGCTCCTCCTCCTCGTCGTCGTCGTCGTCATCGTCACCATCATCATCGTTGTTATCGTCGTCATACGAAAATAAAGACGCTCAGATTACAGTCGTAGCTTAGTACAATTATTATCATCGAATCATCATCGTCTCACTGTCGTTCGATTCCTTGACTCTCCCGAGACGAAGTATCGTCTTTTCATCGAGCAAATGGAACGAAAAAAAAAACAAAAGCAAAAAAGAAAAGAAAAAAGAAAAAGGGGACAAAAAAAAGAAAACGAAATGAAAAAAAAAAAGAAAGAGAAAGAAACAGTCGTTTTCGTTACGTTAACGTCTATCGTTACCTCTAACATTACATACATACATACATACATACATACATACATACATACATACGTACATACGTACATGCATGCATGCATATATAAATACGCAAGTAAGTATGTACGTTCCCATATCGAGTAAAAAAAAAAAAAAAAGAAAAAGAAAAAGAAAAAGTTATGCCAAAAGGACGATAGGGTGTAACGCTAATTCGGCTGGAGGAGGAGGAGGGGGAGTGGAGGTTCCCTTTCCTTCGTTACACGGCCAACTAGGATTCAATTTTCCGAGGACTATCGGAATTCTCTGTGCGTTATTACTCCGTCGAGCTAACAAACCGCATTCCCGTCTGTTGTTCTTCGTTGGCGATACGCGGACAAAAGGGCCCCGGCCATTTTAACCCCCCTCCCTTTACTCCACTCCCACCCACAAATTTTCTTCCTCTTTCTCTCTCTCTTTCCCTATATTTCTCTCTCTCTCTCTCTCTCTCTCTCTCTCTCTGCGTTCCTTCCTCTTTACGTTTCTTTTTTTTTTTTTTTATTTTTTTTTCCTTTTTTTTATTTTTTCTTCTTCCACTTTTTGTATTAACGGGTACGGTGGCGCAGATTTTCCGTACCGGACTGCCAGCATCTAGCTGATGATGTAATATTATACGAAATCGCGGATTTTCTTTCAGTGTAAAAAGAAGACCATGTATGTTCTCTCTCTTTCTCTTTCTCTTTCTCTTTCTCTGTCTCTTTCTCTCTCTTTCTTTCTCTCTCTCTCTCTCTCTCTCTTGTCGGCGGCAGCATTGTGCTCTTGGAGAACGAAATGCGGAATCGCGACGCACAAAGCGCGTTTCACGTTCCCTACGGGACGTCGAGAAAAGGGTTCGCCGTGACTTTGTCGGCGGAACGATCTCTACGTGTGCACGGGGGGCGGGGGTGGATGGGCTTAAAAAAAAAGTCGATCATTATCCACTCGTCGTTCTGCATTGGTCGCGTTTCCTGATGCACCTCGTTTGCAATGCGCCTCGTGTTATAATAGGAAAGAACGGAAAAGGGAGAAAAGGAGAGATAGAAAGAGAAAGAGAAAGAGAGAGAGAGAGAGAGAGAGAGAGAGAGAGATCCCCTATAGAAGGATGGCCGGACATTGGAAGCGACGGAGTATTAAAAAGGTCCGTGTTTGATTTCTCGATACCCTTCTCCCACTCTCTCATTGGCTCTTTCACGAATTTATCTAGGAACGTCTTCTACTCGTTCATCCCTACGTTCATTTTGAATTATATTCGTATGTTCTTTTTTCTTTTCTTTTCTTTTTCGTTTCTTCTTCTTTTTGTTTTTTTTTTTTTTCTTTTTCTTTTTTTTCATTTTCTAAGAAATCGAAATGATTCAGATGACTATGGTCTCTTACAGACGGTATCGTGTTTTTTTTATTTTTTTTATTTTTTTTTTGTTTCTCTTTTTACAAATCGCACGAGGGAAAGAAAAAAAAAAAGAAAAAGAAGAAAAAAGAGAAAAATAAAAAAATAAAAAAAAAAGAAAACATCTTCAGAACACTATCGTATTATTAACGCGTAAACACATCGTTCGCAAACATTAGCCTGTATGTACGTATGTATGTATGTATGTATGTATATATGTTGCGCGTAGCATATATCGCGCGTCAAAATGTATTTGGCGATTTATGTTAATAAATTTTTGTTTGGATGGAAAAAAAAAAGGAGAAAGAAGAAAGAAGGGATGGAAAAAAAAACTGCAAACAAACAAACAAACAAACAAATCGATCGATAAGATAACGCTTGGGTATATCTTATTTATTTTTACGAAATCATTTTTTTGCGAGAGTGGAGAGATCGAAAAAAAAAAAAAAAAGAAAAGAAGTAAAAGAAAAAAAGAAAAAGAAAGAAAAAAAAAAGAAAAAAGAACCGAATACTTTAAAATAAACGTAATCATTCTCGACGTAGGACAAACATGAGTCATCTATATATGCATGTAGGTTGCCGTAGATAGGATGAGTATCGCACGCGTATTCACATACGCGTATAATACTTAAAGTAACGTTATATGTGTATAGCCGTTATATAGGTAAGCGAAATATACGCGTATCCGTAGAATCAGTTTAATGGGTCACTTCGAAACTACGAAGGTTATTCCGTGGGTGCTCGTCAACGCAGCCGGGAATCGTTCGACGCCTCCGATAAAAATACAGTCGATCATTATCCACTCGTTCCGCATTGGTCGCGCTTCCTGATGCACCTCGTTGCAACGTCAGTGACATAATAGAGAGACGCTGCAGGCCGCACGTATGCACATACATACATCGATGCAAAGGGGAAAGAGGAAGAGAGAGAGAGAGAGAGAGAGAGAGAGAGAGAGAGAGAGAGTGTGTGATAAAGAGAGAGAGTGAGATAGAGAGAGAGAGAGAGAGAGAGAGAGAGAGAGAGAGGGGGTGTGCGATAAAAAGAGAGAGAGAGAGAGAGAGGTGGAAATGTGGGTGGTAGGGAGAGAGTGCTACATGGTATATCAAACCCGTAGCCCCGACCGTGTTTGAATCCGCGGTTCTATCATGAATCAATTACTACGCGAATTCGTACACAACGGGGATCGCGACGAAAGCTCGCGCGTGAAGGACGAGGAATATAAAGGGGGATCCGTAGCCTGGTACGCCTCTCTCTCTCTCTCTCTCTCTCTCTCTCTCTCTCTCTCTCTCTCTCTCTCTCTCTCTCTCATTCACACTGTGTGCATACCCTCTCTACGTTGGACTTGTATGACGCGTGTATGTGTGTACATGTCGATCGTGTACATGCCAACGTCACCTGCCTGCATTTCTCTCTGTCCTTCTCCCTGTTACGTTTTCATCGTTCCACCAATCCACGATTTGTATGTACGTAGGTATAGTTTTACATGACTTTCTCGTTATATTATCATTCATATATATATATATATATATATATATATATATATATATAAAATATATCTCTATATATTGCGAGACGTGATCTCTAACTTTTCTAACTTCGTTTTATTTTCCTGGTGATAATCGTCAAGCGTTCATCCTTCCCCAATCGAGATTCCGGACTCGTCTGAGTTTTGCTCGAAGGCTCTGTCTAGTTTCTCTCTCTCTCTCTCTCTCTCTCTCTGTCTGTCTGTCTGTCTTTTTCTATCTCTCTTTCTCATTTCTTTTTATCCTTTCTCAACGATACCCGATTCTCGTTAGATCGAGCCGGAAATCTAACGATATAGTGATCGAGACGTGTTCTCTGCGTATGTGTTTTTATCTGCGTATATGTATTGCGGTACGATAAACTGACATGAAAATAGTGCTTTAGAACGAACAGTGATAATAACGGCTTCTTCGGATTATCTCTCTCCCTCTTTCCCTCCCCTCCCTCCCCCCCCCTCTCTCTCTCTCTTCCTATCTTTTTCTTTCACAGTTTCTTTTAATCGTAATTCTTTTAATTATACTAAGACATCTTGAATTAAATCATTTGCATTCTTAATATTCTTAATTTTGTATTTCAAGTGATAATTACTATAATTATAATTTATGTTTAGATAGTGATAATATATATATATATATATATACGTGTATATATATATAGATACGTACGCAATAATATTTGAATTAAAAGATATAATTACGGATATATACGAATACAGAAGGCATGCAGATAGCTTTGGTTGAATTAGCGAGTCGATAGAAAGAAAAAAACATATTGGGAACAAATAATTTTTTAATCTTTTATTTTTCTGTTTTTCCTTTTTTTCTTTTTTTTGTTTTTTTTTTTTTGTCTTTTTGAACACACGTATGTAATTAATTTTCTTTGCAATTAAATGCAGTAAAAATAACGTGTGAAATACATACGTACATAGATACATATACATATATACATATATATATATATGTATAACCTTAAAAATTATTATAA
>NC_062194.1:2903671-2916171 GCF_912470025.1 Vespa velutina
AGTAAATCTACTACAAACGTGATAAGCGTGCAAACGTGCCGAACGAATAAGATTTATCGTTTTTGATCGAATGTCTCTAACAAGCTCTTTTTCTCTTCCCCCCTCTCTCTCTCTCTCTCTCTTTCTCTTCGTTCTATAGGAAGGTCCATTTTATTTATGACATCGTCGAGGGTTTATGAATAGTCATGCGAACGTCTCGACGTTCATGGAAGAAATTTTTATCGAGAAAAAAAATTGTTTCATTCATTTCATTCGGATGCGTACGGATTTGTTCGTTAATTTTTCATTTTTGCTTCCGGCGTTAATTTTTTTTTGTTTTTTGTTTTTTTTTGTTTTTTTGTTTTTCTTTCTTTTTTTTTTTTTTTAATATAACGATTTATAAATACAGTTGGTATTATTCGAACGAATGAAATTAATGCGAAAGTATTATTAAATAGACTTTATTAACGATTCTTATCTTTTGATCGTTCTAAAGAAATTAATTAATACCAATTAAACAATACGCCGTTCTTCATTCATTATTGTTTTCGTATAGAAATGGTATACATACTTACATACGTGAATATGTCGAGATGGTTTAAAGATCATAATGTTAATAATAAATATATCTATAGAGGAAAATCTCCGCGTATTTCATTACTCACGTGATATAATATGACGGAAACAAGAACGATTGGCTCTCCCTTGGCTGGTCTCTAACTTTGTCAGAAATAGATCTTACCATCGATCGACAACGTTAACTTGCTAATTAGCAGATGCTCTTAGTCGTTTCACGTTAGAGATCTATTTTCAATATCGCCATTAGCTAATGTGGAAAAAGGAGTATTCCGAAAGAAACAACGTCGATAAACGAGAATTCTCCTCTCTCACTCTCTCTCTCTCTCTCTCTCTCTCTCTCTTCTTTAATCGTTGCATTATTCACGAATACGTACTTACCTACGCGGAATATCGCGCAATGGTAAAGCTATGAAGAGAAAGAGAGAGAGAGAGAGAGAGAGAGAGAGAGAGAGGAGAAGGAGAGGGGGAGGGGAGTTTTGCTGGTTTCCTCTCTATTTTGGACAGTACTTATTCTTAGAATGGCGTAAATTTAATTGCGACAGGCGTACAGACGCATTGCCGCGAAACATGTATCGCGCCGTGAAATATTACTTCGGAATATAGTGGCAACGACGTCGGTTAATTTAATTAAATATTTCTTAGGAGGGACTCGAGAGATATCCTATACGTCGTAACCTGCTTACTACTCTTTAATTTTATGCCATAATAATTTCTGTGCTTATCGAACCCTGCCCTTCTAAGATATCATAAAATACACGTCGAGCGTGAAATTAGCACATTTTTATATTAAGAAAAGAGAGAGAAAAAAAAAAAAAGAAAAAGAAAAGATAAGACAAAAATAGAAAAAATTTATAAAAATATATTGACTCCGGATAACTTTAGCAGGAGTATAAAAGTGTACATATATATATATATATATATATATATATATATATATATATATATATATATATATATATAGAATATAAAAGATGTATATATATATATACATGTCAATGGTGTACATACATATATATATATATATATATATATATGCACTATTTCGTTCGTTCATTCGAATTTCGACGTAATATTAACTTCATATCGAATTATAAAATCGTTCTTTCGTGCATCGCTGCAGATTTAAGAAATATATTGTTTCCCTTTTTCCCTTTCTCGCATGTATAAATAAATATCAGATAAGTTTCGTTGTCGTTTTTGAAAATTTATTCGTCGTTGAAAAAAAAAAAAAAGAATAAAAAGAATAAAAAAAATGCTCTAAAGAAGGAAGGAAGGAAGGAAGAAAAGAAAAAAAGAAATGAGAAAAAGAGAGAGAGAAAGAATGAGAGAGAGTGAGAGAGAGAGAGAGAGAGAGAGAGAGAGAGCGGTAAAGTTAGATAAAAGTTAATATTTTTCGTGGAATAATGAATTCAGTGGTCTCTTCTCGGACTCGCGGAAGCGGACCCACGTAGCGGCCTTAAATCTTTTCTGTAAATAGATTATGGAGGAAGATAATGAAAAATTCGTCGCGGTATCGCTCGTTAACGCCGTGACCCACCGTTTCTCTCTTTCTCTCTCTCTCTCTTTCTCTCTCTCTCTCTCTATCTCTCTCTTTCTTTCTCTTTCTCTCTTCTTCCAACAACGGAAGAAGAAAATAAAAAAAAAAAAAAGGAACAAAAAATCAAAAAGAAAAAATGTGGAAATCTATTCGCGAGGTACAATTTTAAATTAAACGTACAATTTTGTTCTCTTCCTCTTTTTCTTTTTTTTTCCTTTTATTTTTTTTTTTTTTTTTTTTTTTTTTTTCTTTTTTGACAAATCATCCCATGTCGCGAAGCAAATTTCGAACATTATCATTATTGTTTGGTAAACAATTAAAGTTGATAAGATAATGTAGACGAGAGAAAGAGATAGAGGATAGAGATAGAGAGATAGAGAGCGAGAAAGAGAGAGAGAGAGAGAGAGAGAGAGAGAGAGAGAGGAGACGATCGTTTTAAATCAGAAAGCGATCGAGGTAGATAGGATACATTTTCATTCTATCTTTTTTTCCTCGTCATCATCAACATCATCGTTATATCTAAACTCTCTCTCTCTCTCTCTCTCTCTCTTCCTCTCTTTCTCTGTATCTATCTATCTATCTCTATCTCACTCTTTCTCTATGGTAGGAGAAAAATGCGAGATATGAATCATCTCGTCTCAAGTATACCGGCTCGTGCTCCAAATACCATCTCCTTTCCTTCTATCCCTCCTTCTTCCCCTTATCCCCTGCTCCCTCTCTCTCTCTCTCTTTCTTTCTCTTTCTCTTTCTTTCTTTTTCTCTCTTTCGTTTGCCGTCGTCACGTTTTACGTCTTACGTCTTTCCACGTCGTCGAGCAACGAGGTAGAAGAGTGACGAATGAATATATTTCAAATAATTACGTGGAAATAATGTTAGAGTAGACTCGTAAAGAAATACAAATAAATAGTTCCGTGATATTATATTATCGATAGAGTTGAACGTTTAATATTATAGAATGTAAAAGTGACAATGATGTTTTTATGGAGAGAAAGAGAGATAAATAGATAGAAAAAATAGTAATAAATAAAAGATTATACCAATGTCCAGTTGTGGCTCGTGCCGATACAGTTTATGAGAAATAGAGAGAGAGAGCGAGAGAGAGAGCGAGAGAGAGAGAGAGAGAGAGAGAGAAGGGGAAAGTTTGGCAGTTAACGCTTACAGAAGTGTATTTTGTAAGCACCATCGGACTATTTCGTCCGAAAGGACGCGAGATTAACGAGCGTCGCTCGTCTACCGACACGAGGACGAGATTTATCGTAATAAAAATGGAGGCGTCGAGGGAAGAAACGTCGGGATCTGAACGATTTACAAGAAACACGAGCGACCTGTCACGGATGTTGCCGGGCCTCTTTTAATACCGGTCGAAGAATGTAATAAATATAGGAGGAAGAGAGGATAGACTAAAAGATCGAAAGAGAAAAAGAGAGATAAAGAGAGAGAGAGAGAGAGAGAGAGAGAGAGAGAGAGATAAAGAGAGAGTGCCACGCGTACGCACAGAGAGAAAGAGAGAGAGAGAGAAAGAGAGAGAGAGAGAGAGAAAGTTTCTCTCTTTTCCAGTCGTTGATAAATCCGTGTTTGCGCGTGTGTCTGAATGCGCCATTGATGAGAGAGAAGTGGAAGGCTGGTGGTCAGCGAGCCAGCCAAGAACCTGCTCCTGGCTCGGAGTCTCAGCAGACATTAGTATTAATAGTTATGAATCTAGAATAGAACGTACCACCGGCAGGCTGTTATGTAGATATGCGAGGTGCCGACTCGGTCATCCGCGTGCACTTTACGACCGAAAGATATGAATGCAAATTGCAAAGAAGAAGAAGAAGAAGGAAGAAGAGGCTTCAGAAAGAGTACCGAACTCGTTTTCATTCGAGTTCTCTCTTACGTTCTATTCGAGATCGTTCGAAACTCGTATATTTGCGAATGGCGAGAATGGGATGATGGGAATGGATAGAAGGGTGAAAGGGGACCGAGGAAGGGAAACAGAGTGAAGGGGGGGGGGGAGAGAGAGAGAGAGAGAGAGAGAGAGAGAAATGCGTTACGCGAATCATGGTTAATACTAATGATGCTCCATCGTTAACGATTCCTATGAGACATAAAAGATAATCAGTTTAGATAGGTATATAAGGACTTTCCTATATTCATTGGATTAATACTAATATACATACGTATTCGTGGCTCCTTCTATTACGTACGTTTTCCTTTTTTTTTCTTTTTATTTTTTTTTTCTTATTTCTTTTTTTGTTTTTTTATTACATGAAAAAAACTTTACTTTAAAGTTACTTTATTCGTACGTCTTATTACACGCAACCCAGAAACGCTTGTAATAGGTTCGAGCATCGGGTTTACTTATTATAGAATGCATACGTTAGACGTCTATTATTTTTATCATTCTCGGTATAATATTATACTTTCTCTTTTCTCTGATCCTTTTATTATCTCTTCCTTTTTCTCTTCTTATTCTTTTCTTCTTTTCTTTTTCTCCTTTTACAAAACTATTTTATCGATATCCGGTTTGATCGTGATCGCGTCGACGTTCTCGATGTTGTTTCTTCTTCTTCTTCTTCTTCTTCTTCTTCTTTTTGTTTTTTCTTTCTTTTTCTTTTATTGTTTTTTCTTCTCTTTTTCTTTTTTCTTCTTCTTCTTCTTCTTTTTCTTTTTCTTTTTTCGTTTTCGCAAATACACCGGACTGGAACAAAATCCAATCCGCAAATTGTCCCGTTCTCTTGTTATTATCTTATCTTCGAGATACTCTTTATAATGCATATATCATAAGTATATGTACAAGTAGTAGTAGAAGAAGAAGAATAAGAAGAATAAGATGAGATAAGAAGAATAAGAAGGAGAAAAAGGAGAAGAAGAAGAAGAAGAAGAAGAAGAAGAAGAAGAGCGAACCAAATTCCTCGGCCGATCATTCCGATGGCCGTTTTTTGGTTGTTAGTTGCCCTGTCTGCGTTTAGCCATCTATTTATAGACTTCAGCCTCCTTTTCTCGAGAGAAAGAGAAAGAGAAAGAGAGAGAGAGAGAGAGAGAGAGAGAGAGAAAGAGAGAACAAAACTGGATAGAGCAAAACTCCTTCCTACTTACCTTAAACCATCCACGTTTTGTGTATACCGATCTTTAATGGTTTAATAATTTCTACGAGCCGATTTTGAACAAGGAAAATGTTAAATATCACATCGTATTTTCTTTAACACAAAATTCACAGATATATATATATATATATATATATATATATGTATATATGTATATATGTAAGAGATGTTCTATATCCTACTAGTAACTAGTATTAATAAATAAATGCATATGCATATAAATATACATACGTTTCAATTTATTCTCAATCGTAAAATCGTAGTAATAATATAATTAAACAAGTATGATCAAGATAATGATCTTGTCGTAAATGTCTTTTTTTTTCTTTTTTTATACATAGGATATGATACTCCCAACCAATAATATCCGATAATATATATTTTATATATATATATATATATATATATATATATATATATATATATAAAAGTTTGGGAAAAAGTAATCGGATTGAATGTGTTTGTTCAAAAGAAAAATAAATGTACGATAATTTGCTCTTATATATATATATATATGTATATGTATATATGTATGTGCCTATGTGAGATGACATTCTGTAGATATGTAGATATGTAGATATGTAGATATGTATATTGTGTCGTAACTATTCCAATTTCACGCGCGTCGCATTTAATTTAGCATGGCATAGAGAGAGAAAGAGATGTATATATATATATATATATAGAGAGAGAGAGAGAGAGAGAGAGAGAGAGAGAGAAATAGCATAAGGTTTCCGGATAAGCGAGTCGACATATCGTTAGCATTGTTGTCGATCGTTGATCTCCGATCTTCTCACGCAGGCAGAGCTTCTCGGCTTTGACTTCGTCCTATACGCCTACGTTCTACACCCTACGCCCTATACCTTCACCTTCTCCTTCTCCTTCTCCTCCTCCTGCTCTTCCTACTCCTCCATCTCCAGCAAGGTCCTCTTCGTCGTTACCAAGAAGTAATAATAATAAAGGAGAAAAAGAGTAGCAGGTGTAATAACGATGGTCTAGAATTTTTGTACAGAGCCGACGAACCGCAAATACGTGAAGTGGTTTCGTTCGATAAGAACGAAAGAGGGACGGGAAAGATCGTGAAAAAGATGGGAGTGTAGAGTGGGAGAGATAGAGAATGAGACGGAATGGGTTAAAGCGATGATAGGGCGGACGGGGGACGGGGGAGGGAGGGGGTGAGGGGGAGAGGGTAGAAGGCTAGGTGAAGCGTGAGCGCAAGCCGAAGCTTTCTAGACGGCCGATCGTAATTATTTTTTCCCCGATGATTCTCTCTGCCGATGATCGTGATTGAATCGACGAAAGAGAAAGATAAAGAAAGAGAGAGAGAAAGAGAGAGAGAGAGAGAGAGAGAGAGAGAGAGAGGAATAGAAGGACTTCTCATCAATCCAACGAGAGAATCGCATATGTTAAAACGACGAATGACAAAGCTAAAGCTAAAGCATCGCGTCGGTGTTCGACGTCGTCTCTCGTGTTCATAAATTTTTCATTTGCCAAAGGAAGAAAATCAAACCCATTTTTTTCTTTTCTTTCTTTCTTTCTTTTCTTTTCTTTTCTTTTCTTTACTTCCCTATTTTTTTTTTTTTTTTAAACCTCTTTTGTAATTGCACGAAACTCTCTCTCTCTCTCTCTCTCTCTCTCTCTCTCTCTCTCTCTCTCTCTCTTCCCTTCCCCTTATCTCACTCGTCCCTCGCTTTTTTTTTTTTATTATTATTCTCATTTTTGCAATTATTGTCGCGCTGTTCGAGCAAACGAGTGCAGATTATTTAATGATTTCTCATTTACATATTTTACTGTCCTCTCTCTCTCTCTCTCTCTCTCTCTCTCTTTTTCTCTCTCCCTCCCTTTCTTCCTCTCTTTTTTTTCTTCTTCTCGATTGGCCAATTCCTTGTCGAGCATGTGAAAGTTACTTTTCGTATATAAAGGACGACGGACTCGTTTAAATTGCATCGGATTATTTTGTTTAACGTTATAATCAATTCTCGTCAGGAAGATGAATATCTACGTATAATTAAAAGAAGATACGGGCCATGAAAATTGGCAAAATTATTATAGATTATTCATTTTGACGGGTTAGTAGTATTTCCGAACGGTAGATTAATCTCTCAGGAATTATTATCCGTTCGACAATCGATGCTCGACAAGTTTCGAGTCTCGACTACGTTAAAGATTTATATTGTCGATTTACTATCGACTGTAGGGAAAGAGAAAATCACTCTGTTGGTGTCTTAATGCATCATGATCTATAATATATTCATCGGAGAGACGACGAGACGTTTGCGATTGAGAATCGTTCGTCGATCTCAATTTAAACGCTTGTATCGAATCTTTGTTATCATAGAATTAAAATATTCGAGAGTAATATCGGTAAGATTAGAAGAATGAAACTATATATATATATAATATATAGAATGGGTCAAAAAGTGTTTTTGTAAAATTATAAAATTTGTGAAAACTGTAAAAGAAAAAAATAGAAGTTCCTTGCCTTGTGGTTTAACGATTTGATAAAAAAAAAAAAAAAAAAAAAAAAAAAAAAGAAGAAAATAAAAAAGGGAAAAAAAGAAAATGGAGAAGAAAGATTAGTCTGAAAAGTTTCGACGGAAAAATAAAAAAAAAAAAAAAGAAAAAAAAAAAAGAGTAATCCATTTTTAAATTCATCTAGGAACTTTTATGGTCACTCTAGGAACTTTTGATTCAACCTGTAATACGTATATACATATAATATATGTATGTACATATGTATGTATATAGCGTAGTATACAAAGAAAAGGAAAATGTTGATAGTAAAAATCGAACAAAAGTCGGAGAGAAAGAGATTAGAGTAGTTTGCTCATGCTATTTCATTGGACTAGTATTATATCGTTGCAACTCGGAGGACGAGTTGCAGGTTTTGCGATCAGGCTTTCAGATGCTATAAGGAGTTCCTCGACCCGCTTCGAATCCTTTAATAATTCCCTACCATTTCACACACACATACACACACGTATACACACCGATTTAATCATTCTGCATACAAGGATCAGTTGTTGTAGCTCGGTGAAAGTACAGATAACATCGTCGAACAAATTCTATCGTAGGCATAGAATCTTTTATCCGAACGAGAGTTTCAGATCTATTCCATGTTTATTATTTGACGGAAATAATAATAATAATAATAATAATAATAATAATAGTAATGCAAGCGAACAAAAAATACCCTCAAACAAAAGAAAAAAAAGTGAAACAATAAGGTGACAATAATGATAGGGATAATAGATATAAAATGAGTTGGTTCGATGATACGAATTACGTTTCGAATAATTTCATTAATTAATTATGAATTATATTTAAGATAAACGTAATTGAATAACGAATGTAACCATTATCTGTTTATTTATTTATTTGTTTATTTAAATCATTAAATAAGTCTTTTCTATTTCGCCTATTTTTATTATCATAAAACCGACGATAAATAATATCAAAGAAAAGAAGAAAGAAAAGCAAGAAAAAGGAAAAAAGAAAAATACAAACGATAAATTAATTACTAATAATATATAATGATACTAGTAATATATAATTAATTTTGATTTCATTTCTCGATTCGATTCAGCAAACGTTTCAACGTCCTCATTTTCGTGATCATTAAACGACCTTGATATCGGTTATCCGACCGGCCTTTTGGTACCACTCTCTCTCTCTCTCTCTCTCTCTCTCTCTCTCTCTCTCTCTCTCTCTCTCTCTCTTTCTCTTTTTCTCGTCACGGATTAGTCGACATTTCGTTAAGACAATGGAAAAGTCTCCCTTCCGTCTCATTTTCCTCTACCTCATGTCCTCTCTACTGGTCCTCCTGGAGGCTGTGGAAGAACGGTATTTCATTCGACTCCGCGGTCCAGAGTTTTTGTCTCGCACTGGCCTCTCTGCTTTTGTTGGCCACCCGCCTTACAATTCCTCGATGAAAGGAAGGAAAGGGCGAAGGAAAGGGCTAACGAAAGGGCGAGACGACGAGAGCAAGAGTTTTGCTGCCGCTGCTGATTCGCGCCATTCTATTTTCTTTCTTTTTCTTTCTCTTCCTCTCTCTCTCTCTCTCTCTCTCTCTCTCTCTCTCTTTTTTTTTACTCTTCTTCTTTAGGTTCTCCTTTTATTATTTCTTTTTTCATTCGTTCAGTCTTTCTCGTCACTTGGCCCGTCTATCCTCTCCAAGTTAGGTATTCATTCGTTGGCGAGAGCCTGGCTTTAAAGATAATACGCGTCCGGTTAGAACGTACCAACACTATGTAATATAGTATCAATGTACATACGTATCTATATATGTATGTATGTATGTATGTATATATTTATATACGTATGTATAAACGTAGACTATCTACAAATATCTACGTATGTACTTACGTAGCTATGTATGTATGTATGTATGTATATATGTATGTATGTATGTATGTATGTACGCAGCACGGAGAAAGTACTTTTTTACTTTACGAACAACGCGATTGGTTCGCATTGGTCCGATTTATAGACCTCACCATTCTTACCATTCAATCGAAACTCACGATTTTGCACGAGTTAAGGAAAGACGATCATTGTGTTAGATTGACAATGAGATAACTATCAGCATCGTTCGTTTTCTCTCTTTTACACTTTTTGTTATTTTTTTTTTTTTTTTTTTTCTTTTACTTTTACTTTTGTCATTAACGTCGCCGTGCAATTTGACGGCTCGTTCAGTCTTTTAATGAAGAATGTATAATACTTAGTTTTTGATAATATAATATAATATATATATATATATATATATATATTTCTTATCATTTCTTTTTTTAACGATATGATATTCACGATGAGTTTTATTTTATTCTTTCTTTTTTTTTTTTTTTTTTTTTTTTTTTTTATGATAATGTTTTCTTTTTTTCTGATAATAAGTTTTTTCTTTGATAATAAAAGTTTTTTTTTATTTCAACGATACGATATTCATTGCGAGTTTTATTTATTTACTTTTTTTTTCTTTTTTTTTTCTCTTCTTTTTTTTTTGATAATTATTATTAACTTGTAATAATAATCGGATCGCGTGTTATATTAATCCATCAGGTTTATTCAATTTGTATGAATACGTAATTCGATCGTAAGAAATTTCGAATGCCTTCTGATTTCTATATAATAATTAATCTAATTTCATTTTATGTTTATCGAAAAAAAAATTTTTACTTTTCTTTCTTCTCTTCTTTTTTTTTCTCTTTTCTCTCTTTTGTTCTTTTTTTTTTTTCTTTTTTCGTGCAATAATAAAACGATTCCTCGTATTTGTGTTAATCGATAATTAAAAGTAGCAATTTCCGAGGACATTTATTATCGGCTATTATGATGGACAGTATACTCAAGCATGATTAAGCTAGAAACGAGTTATACGCATCATTTCTCAATTTATGTCATATAACCTTTAATTCGATTCAAGTATTTCTATTAATGATTAATCAATTTTTTTTTCTTTCCTTTTTCTTTTTTTTTTTTTTTTTACAATTTCGAAGAAACGTCTTTTTTTTTCTTTTTTTTTGGACTGACAATAATAGAATGATTCGTCGCATTTGTCATATAGTGCTAATTCATAATTAAAAGTAGCAATTTGCGAAGACGTTTATTATCGGCTATTAGAAAAACATACATATACTCACGTTAATTTGCTTCGTCGAGTTACGTCGCGTTCCCTCTTTTACGCGTCGTAACATAAACGATGCTCTCTTTCTCTCTCTCTCTCTCTCTCTCTTTCTTTCTTTCTTTCTCTTCTTTCAAGACACGAGGGCTGGAATATGATTAGTATATCGTTATAGAGGCATCGCCTTGGATACTCGAATTAAGTTTATTGAGCAATTTTCATGGCATTACGTCTCCTCCTTGGCGAGACCCTCGTGAAAGACGTGGGTATTGAGAGGGGTAGAGGGAAGGAGAACGAGGAGCGAACGATACGACCGACCATTTGCCCGTTCGCCTTTTGAGACAGAACGAGGAACGGAGAGAGAAAGAAAAAAAAAAAAGAAAAATGGATCGATCCCTCCTTGTCCTTTTCCTATCCTCGTAAATTCGAAATTCGATTATTTTAAAGGATGAACGATATCTGTTCGTCGTCGGGTTTTCTCTTTAAAAAAAAAAAAAAAAAAAAAAAAAAAAAAGAAGAAGAAGAAAAAAAAAATAGAAAAGAAAAGAAAACAAAGGAAAAGAAAACTTAATCAAGAAGGAACGAGAGAGAGAGAGAGAGAGAGAGAGAAAGAGAGAGAGAGTTAGATAGATAAATAAAATTTATAAAAATTTCAATTATGGAAGAAATAATCAAACAAATAATATTTATATATACATAAATAATAATAGTAAGAGAGATTAAACTAGGTACGTATTTAATTAAGAAAAGTAACAAGATACAGATTGTTATTGTACGATCAATAAAACAAGTTGTACATCGATAAATAGCAATAATAAAAATGATGATAACAAACAAACTGATAGTATATATATGTGTTTAGATAGGGGAGAAAAGAATGAGAAGAAAAAGAATATACAAATTAATATTGGAAAGAAATGAGGAACAAGAAGAAGAAGAAGAAAAAAAAAAAATATATATATATATATATTTTTTTTTTTGCGTCCTTGCAGGAAATTTTTTATCTTCGTCTCGTCGAGGAAAAAGAAAAAAGAATGGGAAGAAAATAATAATAATAATAATAATAATAATAATAAAAAAGAAACAAAAAAAAAACAACAAAAAAAAAACAGAAAAACAGAAAAGGAAAGAGAAAAAAAAAAGGAAGAGAAAAAGAAAGCAAGCATAAGTCGATCGTTTCGTTTCTCCATCGAAGGATGGAGTATTTTGAAGAGGGCGCGGGATATGCCAGAGTGTAATTTCGTGGCACAACGCTATTTTTTCTCGCGTACCTCTCGCTAATTAGCTCCTGAGAGTAACGAAGAGAGAGATCGAGAGAGAGAGAGAGGGAAAGAGAAAGAGAGAAAAAGCAAGCCGCTTCTTAATCCTCCATCGATTGGCAAAACTTGCTCCTGCAAAAAACTTCTCGCCACGCCCTCCCGAGAAAATTCTCTGCTCTCTTTCTTCCTTCCTACTCTCCCACTCATCCCTCCTTTCCCTCCTCTTCCCTTCTTCCAATGCTGTTCAGAAATCCGTGAAATCGTGAAAAATGCTTTAAATTCACAGTGATTTGATTGATCGTGTTAATAAGAAAGTTTCCTTCCTCTCTCTCTCTCTCTCTCTCTCTCTCTCTCTCTCTCTCTCTCTCTCTCTCTCTCTCTCTTTCTCTCGTTTTCTCAGCCGTCATCCAGAACGCTTATCTCAGGGAGTCGTTGAAAAAGTGCAG
>NC_062194.1:2921171-2926171 GCF_912470025.1 Vespa velutina
CCTCGTTGATCCTCCCTCGTCGATAAAGTTTTTCTTTTTAAAATGGTTATGCATCGTTTTGCATCGAGCCTCAATGTTTAATAGCTCGTCAAATTACAACAATTATGTATAATTAAGTTGTTATTATCAAGTTAAATAATTAGCAACATTATATAATATATTTTTTCTTCTTCTTTTCTTTTCTTTTTTCTCTTTTTTTTTTTTTATCTGTAATCAATCTAACGTGTAAATGAAGAATTAAATGTATATACATACATATATATATATATATATACATATAAATATATTATTGTTATTACTGAATGAAAGAAATTACTTAATAATTCTTACGTAAAATCGTGAGAAATTAAATTGTCATATCTTGGATTACAACATTGTCATTGTAAGATTTCGATCGATTAATAATTCGTTCGTTAAGATTAGACGTAATAAAACGGACAGTCTATGTGATATAAAGATATCGAAAGAAAGTTGGATATCGTTCGAAGGTCATGGTAAAAAGATCGTATTAATCGTAAGGTGGGAGGGGGAGGGGGGGAGGAAAGAAAAGACAAGGAAAAAAAAAGAAAAGAAAAGAAAAGAGAAAGATCGTAGAACGAAGAGTGCGAAGAACACCTCCACTACTCTTCGCAGGTAGAAGTGGTACATGCTTTCTATCTCTGGTAAAGGAAAAGAGATAGATGAAGAGAGAGAGAGAGAGAGAGAGAGAGAGAGAGAGAAAGAGAGAGAGAGAGAGAGGGTAGGGTGCTTTTGAGTCAGGGACTGAGTTTTCGAGGTCCGGATTACCTTATCTACGGATTCTCACTCGCTCGCTCGCCAGCGAGCCAATTCCAAAACGAAATCCGAGCGATCCATATACACCGAAGCATTTACGCGACGATTTAGCCGGAAAACCAACCTACCGTGACCGTAAGCCAAGTCCAGCTCGTGAAAGAGGTGTGAAGGGGTTGGGAAGAGGAACGAGAACCCCGACATAGTAAAAGGAAGAAAACGATGAGAGAGAGAGAGAGAGAGAGAGAGAGAGAGAGGAAGAGAAAAAGAGAGAGAGAAAGAAATAGAACTCTGGCGATATATGTGAGAGAAGTTCTGTCTCTCATTCTTTCTCTTTCTCTCTCTCTCTCTCTCTCTCTCTCTCTCTCTCTCTCTCTTCCTCTCTCTCTCTCTCTGAATTCCTCTACTCATGAAAACGATAGAGACCGCGACCGAACGAGCAGTCCGCGCGTTGTAAATATCTGTAATCCCGAGTGATTACGAGCCTTCAACGTTCACTTCCCGTCGTCTCTCAGCTTTCACGCCCATACGGAACAAGTGAATCCATTGTCTGCATTATGATATCCGTTAGAATCTTTTTTTTCAATGTATTTATTATCTAATATGTATATCTCTATATGATATGTATACACATAAACACACACATACACACGTATATACGTATATATATATATATATATATATATATATATATATATATATATATTTTTTTTTTTTTCTTTTCTTTGAAAAATATTAATATCACATATTGATATATGAATTAGAATTTTCTATATAATTTATAGATTATAGTGAATAGATATATGTCATAAATATGCACTCTATCTCTCTCTCTCTCTCTCTCTTTCTCTCTCTCTCTCTCTCTCTCTCTTTCTCTCTCTATTTTTTCCCTTTCTTACTCGTTTTTTTCTGTTTCTATTTATCGACGAAATAAAAGAATTTAATTATTATTCTATATGCAATTCGAACATCGTATCTTAAAGAAATTCGATAGTCGGCTCGTTATCGTAATAAAATTTTCAACTAAACGATTTCGACGTTTTTATAAAGAATATTATAATTTGATGAAGAGATAAATACGATACGCATAAACGAGAGAGAGAGAGAGAGAGAGAGAGACGATAGAATACAAATGAAAAGAAGAGCGACAGCGAAAATTTTCTTCTTTTTCTTTTCTTTTTTTTTTTTTGTCATATATTCACCCATACACGTTGCAAGCTCAAATGCCCTCTCTCTCTCTCTCTCTCTCTCTCTTTCTTCCCTCTTTGGTTTTTCTTTCCTTTTTCCTTTTTTTTTCTTTTTTCTTCCTTTTATTTTTCTTTTCGTTTCTTTTCTTTTCTCTTTTTATCTTTTTTCTTTTTCTTCTTTTTTTTTTTTTTTTTTAAACGTACCAACGAAGTGACGGAAAATGGCTATTCCCTTGTACCTGATGCAATTAACTCGCTATTAACGAAGCAGACTTCGAAGATAGATATAGCTTGGCCAGTGCCGTGCGATTATGAGAAAGAGAAAGGGAGGGAGAGAGGGATGGATGGATGGATGGATGGATGGATGGATGGATGGATGGAAGGATGGAGAAAGAGAGGGCGGGAGAGAGGTCGGCGGGAATCCGTTGTTGAGGGTCCACATCGGACCGTCGATAAAATTAATTGATAAATGGCTAAATCGATCGGCGAGCGAGCGAACCGATCTGAACGAAAAAAAAGGAAAAGAAAAAAAAAAGAAAAGAAAAAGGAAAAAAAAAGAGGCAGAGAAGACGAAGAAAAATAAACATCCATCCGTTAAGGGCGGGGGTGAGGTAACGATAATCAAGTTAACTCGAGTACACGTTACCTTTAGCCGATAAAAATTATCACTATTGTATCTTATACGATACATATATATTATACATCGATTAGTATTTATCGATCACTTTATCTATCTATCTATCTATCTATAGAACGAACGAAAAGGAACAAAGAAAAATGTCTTTATGTTTATCGACACCGATACGACAACTCTTAAACACTTTTTCTTTTTATTTTATTCCCTAATAACAATATGGAAAAATTAATCTATGGACTTTCAATAATTAACTCGCATAGAAATTAACGAGTTTTGTAAATTCTTGCTTTTTCTTTTTTAAATTCTTCAAAAATTTTCAACATACACACACACACACACACACACACACACATATACATATTCGTACATATACTTACGTATTACATATGAACGAAATATCCTTTAAGTAATATCAAAGTGGATTAAAAGAGAAAATGTTAAATGATGATTCTAAAAATAATTTGCTACTCGTTGAGTTTGGACAGACGATAAAAACAGAAAAAAAAAGAAAAAAAAAGAAAAAAAAAAAAAATAAAAGAAAAAATACTGAAACTAAAAGAAAAAGAAAAAAAACAAGAAATTTCTCTTAACATAACATTATGCACCATTATTACTTAGTTTATTGCTAAACATGACATTTATTCTCTATGTATGTATATACGTAGATACATAACTGACGAAATATAATACGTATGTGTTCCAAAAAGAGAGAGAGAGAGAGAGATAGAGAAGAGCAAGAGGACAAGAGATAGATAGACGTTCAAATTGCAAAATAAAAGGGAGCCAAAGGAGAACGAGTTTTAGTCGTTAGACAAGATCTTTGACGGAGATATCACTCGTGGCGAGTGAGACGTCAAACGTAAATCCAGTTGTAAGCCGGTTTAAAGGCGCGTAAGATGAAATAGTAGTATTAGTGATAGTAATGATGAGAAGCGTGCACGTTCGCTTATACAAGGGTAAAAACACACACACACACACACGCACACACATACATACATACATACATACATACACGTGTAACACGCGTAAATGCGCGCTTTTGCCGGCGTTTTAATACGATTACGGAGAATGTTCTAAGATTATTGTTTCCTCTGTGTCCTTGTATCACTTTGTACACTTACAAAATTATTATATAGGTGTTTACATATACGCGTAAACATACATGCACGTGTGCACGTGCACGCGCGCGAACGCATACACACGTGTGCTCACACACTCACACATACATACATATATATATATATAGACACGTGGTTGATCTTGGTCGAGCGATAAACGAATTATGTCACGTTCCGTGAAATCCGACCTTAAACGATCATCTTAAGGTCGTTCGACATGCAACAGTAAAACCGAATCGAATCGAATTGAATCGAACCGTGTTGTCTTGCGATATCATCGAGTATGATCGACTATCGTTCATTAAAAAGTCGATCGTTGAATTCGATCTGTAGACTCTCGTTTAAAGGGCAAGGCATTATATAATTTTCATTTGTACGATAATAATTTTTTTTTTCTTTTCTTTTCTTTTCTTTTCTTTTCTTTTCTTATTTAATCATCGTACCAAGGACATGTAAATGTAAAAGAGAATCGCGCTTAGTCGTACGTTCCTCCGTCGTTTCTTACTCGTTGCAAGCTTATCTTTTAAGTTTCTTCTCTCTATTCTCGGATCGATGATCTCGCCTTTAGAGCTTCGATAACGAGCTATTTCAGGCGAGCCTAGTCCGGCTCGACGAAACGTGCATATAGATCTTAAATAGTGATGCGTTTTCACCGAGGAATAGATTGTCTATGAAATGTTTCTTTCTTTTTTCTTGTTTCTTTCTTTTTTTTTTTTTTTTCTTTTTTTCTAATGAATAAACGAAACGAATTAATTAATGAATTAATTAATCGATCAATTCTCTCTCACTGTCTCTTTTCTTTTTTTTTATTTATTTATTTATTTATTTTTTTTTTTTTTTTTTTTTTTATTAATTTATTCCTTTTTCCATATATCTTCATTTTTGCTCCTCAATTTATTTCCTTACTTATTCTTCTTCTCTCTCTCTCTCTCTCTCTCTCTCTCTCTCTCTCTCTCTCTCTCTCTCTTTCAATCTTTTCTTTCTTTTTAATAAAATTTTTTTCAAATGTTTCTTCTTTTTCTTCTCATTAAAAATTTTTGTTTATTGCGCTAGTCGCGCGACTACATTATCATCGGTTTTGATATATATCGTCGGTTCGATAAGCAGACGTAAACAACGAAGAGAAGAACATTCGTC
Source organism: Vespa velutina (assembly GCF_912470025.1). Taxonomy (NCBI): domain Eukaryota; kingdom Metazoa; phylum Arthropoda; class Insecta; order Hymenoptera; family Vespidae; genus Vespa; species Vespa velutina. Next base: position 2,926,022 of record NC_062194.1, read on the forward strand.
GTTAAGCCGATAATGAATGCCATTCCCTACGACGTCGTTTTCTATGTCCTGTTTTTCTATTCTCCTTCCTATTTTTTTTTCTTTTTATATTTTCATATTTTCTTTGTAGAATGTCAAGTTGTTAATAGACATTACTTAGTAGAAATGATA
>NC_062194.1:2931171-2933671 GCF_912470025.1 Vespa velutina
TCGTCACGTCGATAATGCACGCCGATATTTCTTTTTTTTTTTCTTTTTCTTTTTTTTTTCTTTTTTTTTTTTTTTTTTTTTTATATTCTTTTCTCTTCTTCTTCCTTTTCTTTTCTTTTCTTTTCTCTCTGTTGTTATTATTGTCGTCGTCTTGTACCACTCCGCCCTCTTCTTTTTCTTTTTTTTCTTTTTCTTTCTTTTTCTTTCTTTTTCTTTTTTTCCATCCAGCTCATCATTCTCCTCTAATCGTTTCGCTCGATCTTTCTTCGATCAGACTCGTCCTCGTGTATTCGAGACTTCGTACGGTGAAAGTTGGCCTGTATAGGACGATGATAACGATAACGTCGCGATTCAATCGACGATCTAGTCGAAATCGGGACGCTCGTTGTGTACGATAGAAGCATGTGCATGACATGTGACGGCCGAGAGAGAGAGAGAGAGAGAGAGAGAGAGATCGATTTATTTCTGAATCGCTATCGTTAAAACCAAAGTTACTTTATTACTCTGATAATAATACTATTATGAATCATTAAATGTTTGCACGAATAAAGATTCCTTTTCCTCATGTTATTTTTATTAATAGTAATTTTCTTTTGTTTGTTTTTCTTAACGTAATCATTCTTTCTTCTTTTTCTTTTTTTTTCCTTTTTTTTCCTTTTTTTTCTTTTTTTTTTTTTTTTTTCTTTATTTATTTCTTTTTTTCTCGTATTTTTCTTTCCTGTTTTCACGACGTGCTGTCAGAGTATTTGTAGAATTATGATGATGATGATGATGATGATGATAATGATAATATATATATATATATATTATATTCGAACGAAAAAAAAAAAAAGAGGAAAATAATAATGATACAACAATTTGTTCGTAATAATTCTTTTCTTTTTTTCTTTTTCTTCTTTTATTTTCCTTTTTTTCTTTTTCTTTTTCTTTACGGAAAATAATTAATTCATTGCTCGAATTCGAATCGTAAAGCTCGTACAAGATCGATATTCCTCGATATTACAATATTTATGGAAATTATCTGTCCTTTTGTATTTTACTCATTTACGAGAAAAATGTAACAAATTTAAGCAATTTAAAAACTTTTCATTTATCTCGCGCGTTCTCTCGAAAAATCAAACATACACGTAAACAACATATGTATCATTATGTATACGTTACGAACATAATAATAATGATTGATATTGAGAGATCCACTTTGTATTTCATTCTTCTTGCAATTGCTATCTCTTCGGTTCAATGAAAAGAGAAAAAGGAAAGAAACAAAAAAAGAAAGAACGAAAAAAAAAAAAGAAAAAAAAAAGAAAAAAGAGGAACAGAAAAAAGGAAAGAAAAAAACAAAAAAAAAAGAAAAAAGAAAATAAAAAGAGAATCGATATCCATCCATTATCATTTTAATATTAATAGATAATTCACGTACAACGTATGTATTGTAAGAGTATTTGCATAGATATTAACATACGTGTGCATGTGGAAACGTAAATGGTTAGGTCGATTCGACTCATCGTTAAATGAAAAAGAGAGAAGGCTTAGCGATCGACGAGATCCGATCGAACGATTTAACGACTCGCATTTAATCCACTATATTCTTTCGAGATTTGCTTTTGCGCCTTCGATCGGCCATTCTCTCTCTCTCTCTCTCTCTCTCTCTCTCTCTCACACACACACACACTCATACACGTGCACACATAAACACAACAAACACATACATAAATTTATATAGAAATACACAAAGAGACTACATTTACTTCTATTTACATGCTCTTACGCACGGTACGCGTCGAGATAAAGAAACGCATAGAGATATACAATACATAAGTGAATGCATGCATACATAGGTGCATACATGGAAAGTACTTTACCAAGAGAACGATACTTTCACCGAGATGGGGAGATTATTATGGCGTTTTATCCACCGTGCGTGCGTTTATATTATTGCACGGCGGAGGGGTGTGGAAGGGGGGTGGGGTAGGGTAGCGGCGAGGAGGGAGGAGGAACGAGCGGCGAGAGGGGCATAGGGGCTGAAGGGACGGGGGCCGAGTTGTTGGAGGAGGTTAACGGTGGAGAAGGAAAGAAAAAAAAGGAGAAAAAAAAAGAAGAAAAAAAAGGGACGGCACGCGAGAGTAGCATTATCGTGTGTCGAGAAATTAAAATTCCCGCCTATATCTCTCTATACGCGAAAGTTCGATAAAGAGAACGATTTGCGATCATGTATGATTCCCAAGTGCATAGGCTTTTACTTTTTCAAACCATACGATTATTCTTTATTTCTTTTCTCTTTTTTCTTTCCTTATTTTCTTTTCTTTTTTATTTTTTTCTTCTCTCTCTCTCTCTATCTCTCTTTCCTTTTTCTCTATCATTCTTTTTATTAATCGTTAATTATTAATAGAAGTTTCGAGAGGTAACATATATATCGTATATCTGCATCTGTTGTTAATATTATTTTCATAATATACGCTTGTATATTTAATTAATTATTAAAAATTGAATTTATTTTACA
>NC_062194.1:2941171-2946171 GCF_912470025.1 Vespa velutina
ATATATATGTATGTATGTCTTTTGTTTTTGCAGTAATTGTTTTTTCAAGATCTATAATTAATTCCTATTGAAACATTATTGATTGAATTGTAATGTTTAATATTTATAAATATTTTATTTCAGTCGCAATTTTTTTGCTTATACGTATTAACTTATGTTTTAGATTTGTACGTACATGTAAAAATCATTGGGAAGATAAAAATGTAGATCGTATCAAACAGCCGTCGACGATAAGATCTAGTTACTTAGTTACTTACTTACCTACTTACATAGTTACTTCTACATCTTTGACGTCGCGAAGACGGAATCTGAGGAAACACGTAGATATTTATCTACACACACACACACACACATAATTTCTCGCTTGTCAAGGTCATCCTCGGAACGACGCATAGATTTTTAGAACAATAGAGAATGCGGTTTAATTCGGTTTTTTCTTTTTCTTTTTCTTTTTTCTTTTTCCTTTTTTTTTCTTTTTCTTTTTTTTTCTCTCATCTCGAAACCGGCTCGAACGTGTTTTTTTTTTTTTTTTTTTTTTTTTTTTTTTTGCGTTTAATCATTAAATTGTCACTAAACAATGGAATTTTCTTATAGAAAAGAGAAAAAAAACGAAGTAAAGAAGAAAAAAGAATTTAAATTCTTCATGTTAATGAAGTAACACGAAAAAGAATTTTCCTTCTTTTTTTCTTTTCCCTTTTTTTTTCTTCTTTTTTTTTCTTTTTTTTGTTTTTCTATTATAGTCCGATTAAACGATTCCATATGAAATATACATTTTTATTACGATACAAGTTTAAACGATTCGATATAATATATATATATATATATTTGACATAGAGTGTTTTCAATTGATTAAAATATCGGGTTCGCGTGTCTTTTATCTCTCGAAATAAAAAGAGAGAGAGAAAGGGAGATAGAGATAGAGAGAGAGAGAGAGAGAGAGAGAGAGAAAAGAAAAAATAAAAAAAGAATCAAAAAAAAAAAAGAAGAGAAGAAAGGGGAAAAAAACAGCAAATCCATTTGACAATCACGAAAATCCTAGTGGGACGAACTCCTCTTCCTCCTCTCTCTCTCTCTCTCTCTCTCTCGGTGACAATCGTAGCTTGCCGTCGCGGTATAATTGATTAATTGAACTGCCGTTAGTCGTTTGCAGATTTAACCGAGTCATGCAATTACCTGAAAGGAGGATTTCCTGTTTAGGTCACGGGGTATCAAGTGGGTGGTCGTAGAATACGTTCTATACGCGTTAGAGAGCGTTTCTGTCGTATTATGCACGCTCCGCCCAGTGCGATTGAGATTTAGATTTAGAGCCGCGAACGTTAGAGCTATAGCGTTCGCTCGTAGACGAGACGCGCGAACTCTATTACCGGCTATTGCTTCGGTAATGGAAGAAGAACGAGCGTGAACTAGACGAGAAAGAGACAGAGAGAGAGAGAGAGAGGGGGGGGGGGGAGGAGAGGGAGAGGGAGAAAGAGGACGCTGTAGACGAGTTTGTCTCTGCTCGTTGCGAAAATGTTTCGTTCGACGAAAAACTTTTGTGTACTCGCGTGTAACAGGTGTCCCAATTTACGAAAAGGTAGACGCCGTTTTCGAACGCATTTACACCCGACAAAAGCGATGACGTATCTCCCCTGCTCTTCGTTTTTCTTTTTTTTCTTTCTCTTTTTCTTTTTTTTTCTTTTTTGTTTTTTTTTTTCTTTTTGTTTTTTGTTCGCCATAACCCCTCCCTCCATCCCTCCACTCCCATTTGCCCACTTTCGAATCTTTCTTTCTCTTTCATTTTCATTCTCCTTTATTAATTTATCTGTTCATCTTCGTTCTTTTTATGTCCTCTCTTTCTTTCAATTTTTTTTGACGATGATATCTTTCGAATAAAATAAAAAGAATTATATGTGTGAACTTTCTTAGGTACATCATACGTAATACCACGAAAAAATATCTCATAATAATTCGTTTTTCGACAGAAACGAGATTTTATACTATATCTAATCGTAGTTCATATTATTATCTCTATTTGGATAGAAATTTATTATTCTTTTTTCTTTTCTTTTTTTTTTTCAAATTGATCTTAAATTCGATCATCTGACGTATTCGAATTTTAATTATGCAATAACGATTAACAGTCTTTCTTTCTTTCTTTCTTTCTTTCTTTCTTTCTTTCTTTCTTTTTTTCCTTCCTTCCCCCCCCCCCCCCCCCCATCAACAAAACACGACAATCGTCGCAATATCGATATCGAATATATTTCTGTTCGGGGATATTAATCGATCTTTCGTAATTCCTTTTATGCTGATACGAATTAAGGGATTCTCCCCGTGATAATATATTACAATAAGGTGACCAGAGTAACCTGGCACGACGGCGTATTGTAAGATTACGTAAATCATGTTAAGGAGCATCTTGCGCTGGAAGGAATCCCATATATTACTCGTGAACCTAATATGGCCGTACGTGCGTGTTAACCCCTCGACAACGGGGAGTTCGACGGGGGAAGGGGTGCTCTTGCTCTATCCTTAAGACGAGGCGATGATATTCAACCCTTTCCTCTCGTGCCCATCTTCTCTCTCTCTCTCTCTCTTTCTCTCTCTTTCTCTCTCTCTCTCTCTCTCAAAGCTCTCTTATTTCCGCTTTATGTCTTGTCATATAGACTCCTGTCTCTTATTCCAAAAGGGAGAACATTTTAACGTCGTATCTCGAAATAATCCAGAGAAATTCCAGTCGTGAAAATTCCGCGTAGTCCTCCGTTGGTTGGACTGAGAGGGTGTACGATAGAGGAAAAAAAAAAGATAGAAAAGGATAAGGGAAAAGGAAAAAAGAAAAACATGATGTCTTAAGAGATTTCTCTTTCGACATTGACCATCGACAACGTTGTGTCGTATTAATAAAATTAAAATTGAAAATATCGCGTGATGCCAAAAGGAAAAAAGAAAAAGAAGAAAAAAAAAAAAAGGAAAGAAAAGAAAGGAAAAGAAAAGAGAAAAAAGAAAAAAGGAGAAGAGAGAAAGGAAAAGGACAAAAAGAACGTGATCTCTAGTGTTCTTTTTTCTTTTTCCTTTTTTTTTTATTTTTTTATTCTCCTTTTTTCTTCCCTCTTTTTTTTTTCTCCCCCGTCGATTTTCAACGATCACTACGAACGATCGTGAAATTTTTCATGCGAGATAAAACACGTCGGAAAAGATATTGTCGATGACGAAAGGGATTTATTAAAGAAGATTTGAAAAAGAAAAAAAAAAAAAGAAGAAGAAAAGAAAAGAAGAAAAAAAAGAAAAAGAAAAAGAAAAAACATCGTCAATACTTATCCACCGGCCATTATAACATCTAATAAGTATGCCAGACCCAACGCGAAACGAATTATTCGATTGAAATATCATCATTGAATGAACTCGACGAGTATCCGGTCTATTTATTTCGAACTTTTCGAGTTTATGTATGTACATAATTTCAATGAATCGATGAAAGAATGGGAACGAAGGGAGAGAAAGAGATAGAGAAAAAGAAGGACAGAAATGAAAGAATGAGACAGAGACATAGATATAGACGGAGATAGATAAAGATAGATAGATAGATAGATAGATAGATAGAGAGAGAGAGAGAGAGAGAGAGAGAGAGAGAGAGAGAGAGAGAGATTCACTGAGAGGAACTCGAAGGAAGAGAATCTACAGGAAAGGGTTAAAGGAAGGGCGTGTAACTCTCCGTTATCTCGCCGTGCTTCCGACGGAGGTAGAAGGCTACGACTGGAGGGGAGGAGGGGGCATAGTTGGAGGTAGCAGGAAGGCGGAAAGAGAAAGAGAGAGTGAGAGAGGGATAGAGGGCTGGTAGAGCTACGGAGTCAAAAGAGGTCCGTTTTCATGATTTTCCCAGGCTAATTGTTATGCATGGCGCGCATCCCGGCCGTTTAGCCTTTAACTCTCAGACCCTCTCAGCTCCTCTCTCTCTCGCTCTTTTTCTCCTTCTTTTTCTCTATCTTTATCTCTATCTCTATCTATCTTTTTCTCTCTTATACTCACGTACGTGCAGTACACTTTCCTACGTATCTCTCTCTCTCTCTCTCTCTCTCTTTCTCTCTCTTTCGCTCTCTCTTTTCGTCTTACACACGAAATTCTACAATGCGCGAGCCCTCGCAGTTTTCCGACAGCGACGTCACCTCGCTTCCTCACGTTCTTCCTCTTTTCTCTCTCTCTCTCTCTCTCTCTCTCTCTCTCTCTCTCTCTCTTTCTTTCTCTGTTTCTCCTTGCCACACGCGCGTCTCCTTTTTTATTTCCCTTAGCTTCGCGATAAGGATGCGCACGTGCTTCAGTGAACCCTTCAAAAGAGAAAAAGAGACAGTGAGATATATATATATATATATATATATAGAGAGAGAGAGAGAGAGAGAGATACAGAGAAGGGTGTTCCTTCTGGAAAACGATGAGTTTCTCTTCTTCCCTTCGCATAGTATACGAGACTTTCGACCCTTCGTTAATTTTCCTCAAATTCAAAGATGAACTCAAATTCAAAATGAAATTCTACGTATACGTTTAACTGGTCACTTTTTTCCGAGTTTTAATTGATTAAATTTCTTTATCCACGTATATGCATACGTAAGTAATCTTCCTAGAATATACATACGTATGCCATTATTGTTTACGTAATATATTATACTTAGAAATTTGATTGTTGTATCGGACGTAAGTGTTTAAAGAAGATAAAAGAGAAGAAGAAGAAGAAGAAGAAGAAGAAGAAGAAGAAGAAGAAAAGAAAAGGAAGAGAGGAAAAGAAGAAAAGAAAAGAGAAAAAAAAATGGAAAACTTCAATAAGCGTCATAAAGTATAAACTCCAAAGTGTTTTGCAAAGTGGGGAGACGGTGCAGCGAGGGGAGGAGAAGGGGGGGGAGGGCTTGCGCGAGCGGGCGGTCGGGCAGAGAAGGCAAAAGAACTAATCGATATAGATATATCGAATCGTGGGCGGTTATCGAAGCTGTTAGGTAGGAAAGCTACCCGATGCCACGTTCCGGCTTATTGTTTCG
>NC_062194.1:2951171-2953671 GCF_912470025.1 Vespa velutina
TTCCAATTAATTATTATATCGTTGTAAGAGAATAAAAACCTGTATATATATATATATATATATATATATATATATATATATATATAAAGAGAATAAAAACCTGTTTATATATATACATATATATATATATATATGTATATGTATATAGTTTTATTTTACTTGTATTATATACGTGCATATATGTAAATATATACTGGTGTAAACTAGATGAACGAAGACAGAGAGTGCAAGAAACGGGTTGCACCTGACAACATAAAACATGCACACGAAGGAATAAACTCGGGTCGAAGCAGGAAAGGCAATGTTCCGGGTGGTGGTTGGTGAATAGGGGAGGGGGGGGGGATGATTGGTAGGGTGGGCATCGTTACTATACCGACAACGACACTTAAATTAAGCTTGTAACCGACAAACCTAAGCGTAAATCTATGAGAAATCATGTGGTCTCTCTCTTTCTCTCTCTCGGTCATATTATGGATCGCCTGAGAGATCTCATTCGATTTTACATCGATAATGCGATAATAAAAATGATTTATTAAAAGCTTCCCAATTATAATTATTCTTAACGAGTAGGTGATATATTTAATTTATGATTGTTTCTTATAATATATATCGATTATCGTTTTTATTCGAACTTCTTGGTGGAACGAGGAGAAAGAAGAAAAGAAAAAAAAAAAAAAAAAGAAAAAAGAAAGAAAAAGAAAGAAAGAAACACAAGAGAGAGAAAAAAACAAACGAAAAAGAAAAGAGAAAAATAAAAGAAAAAAAAATAGAGAAAAGAGAAATCATTTTATCGATCATAACGTAAAGTACAGGTTACCTTATACCTATCTACCTACCTATCCTATCTATATACATATATATATATATATATATATACGTATTATATACACACGTACATGGATATAATACATACGTGTGTATTTATGTAAATGTATACGTACATACGTACGTACGTAGCTTAGTTACGTTTATATATACAAGTAAACAGAAAACGTACGAGTTCTTCCCTAAAACTTATTCTCAATATAACGACGTGGACGAATGATTAACGGCGTTGTAAAAGAAAATCGTTGATCGCTGTTGGATCGTAGTAGCGATTTTATGCGCAGTTTCTTGTTAGAGACGTAAGATGTTTTGCGAGTGTGTTCGAGTTTGCACGGTATTACTAATCCGTAGCATTGCGTGTTTCGATAATGCTACTCTACGGTCAGCAGTTAGAAAACCAGAGAGAGAAAGAGAAAGAGAGAGAGAGAGAGAGAGAGAGAGAGAGAGAGAGAGAGAGAGAGAGAGAAACATACTTTATAGTCTTGCACCTTTTCCCTTCTTGCCTGGCGTCTTCCTTTCAACGCGATATCTTTCGCGTTTGCACTCACGTTCGAGTTAAACGCCCACGCCTTTTACTCTCCTGGGCCATCGCCACCGATCTCTTAACACGACGACCGGACATCGTCTCGCAAATTTTATTGCTCCCTCGTCTATTCACAAACATGAATTTCTTTTCGTAATTTTCCATTTCTTTTTCTTTTCTTTCCTTTTTTTCTTTCTTTTTTTTTTTTTAATACCTTTCTTTCTTTTTTCTTAATTTTCCCTTCCTCGCCATTTTTTCGTCTTCTTCTTCTCTTCTTCCTTTTTCTTTCTCTTTTACGCCTCCTTTTATAATCTTTTTTTTTTTTATTTCCATCGAGAGAGACAATACTCGATAATCGATTGACAATGCACGAGGCACGCGCTCCACGAAAACACAGGAATACACACAAATACACACGCACACACAAATACACGTACACACACGAATGCATGTACATATACGTCGTCAATGTGTCTGTATTGTTATTAAACGTAAAAATTTATTCGTCGATGCTCGATCATTTCTTTCTTTTTTTCTTTTTCTCTCTTTTATTTTTTTGCCTTCTTCTTTTTTTTTCTCTTTTTTTTTTTTTTTTTTTTTTTTTTTTTTTTTTTTTTCTTTTCTTTCCTTTCCTTGGACACAAAAATCTATCAGTAAAGAATTTATTTATTAAGAGAAATTCTCAGATTGTTTGTTTCAATGCGTAGGAAAGTATTATTGAATTTCTTTATTTCGTCGAATACGTTATTATTTAAGCGTATTATTTAAAACGATTGTCATATATAAAAAGTGAATCATAGTAGTTAATCGTTTTGATATTTTATTCCCGATGGTATATGTCTATAGAATTAGGTAATACAAATGCAAAATCTCTTCTATTTGTCAGGAGGTTATTTGCCAGAACGTTCTATTATTTCATTCGCGAGTGGCTAATGATAAATGATAAATTCGTATGGTAGTCTCCTGATGTAACAGTGTAGCTGGCAAAATTACGGATTCGATATTGCATTACGTTCAACACCGTGTAATCGAGTTAACGATCACACCGAGCACGTCCATTAGCTTTACGATAATTCGCCGATGACGCGAGCTCGGATTGTTTACGTTGTTTACTGAATCGGCCGGGCTCCGTTAATGAAGGTTAAATAATAA
>NC_062194.1:2958671-2963671 GCF_912470025.1 Vespa velutina
AGTTTAATGAAAACAATCCTAGTTTATAATCCACAATAAGTCTTGTGGTGGCACCCTCGCCGCCAACGAATTCTCTCACCTCGATCTTTCGTTGGTGCGAGAGAAGGAAAGATAGATAGATAGATAGATAGATAGAGAGAGAGAGAGAGAGAGAGAGAGAGAGAGAGAGAGAGAGAGAGAGAGAGAGGAATTTTCGAACGAGAGGAGCAAAGTCACCTTCTTGGTTCCTCTGACTTCTCTCTGGAAGCTACGAATTGTTACGTTTTAGGGGATGAGGTAGAAGCATAACGTCGACTTTAAGAGATAGAGAGAGTGAGAGAGAGAGAAAATAAGGGGGGGGTTGAAGAAGACAGGGACAGTAGTAGTAAGAGTGTCAGACGAAATGAGATGAAGCTAGGAAAAGAGAAGATGAGAGAGAGAGAGAGAGAGAGAGAGAGAGAGAGAAGAGCTTCCCCTATTCTCGCTAGACTATTAGCAGTTTAGCTTCTACAAAAGGCTTCTAATTGTACATGAAATTTGCTCGGTCTATACTGTCGCTATTGCGCGACAATTTAGCTTGACTTTGCTAGAGAAAAGCGGGAGAGAGGGTGAGAGAGAGAGAGAGAGAGAGAGAGAGAGAGAGAGAGAAAGCGAACAAAGAAAGAAAGGAAGTAGAAGTAGAAGGAACATAGCCCTGGTTTATTCCTTGGACGGTTCGTTTATCTTTCGTTAGAACATATGTATGTATTACTAAATACTCGTACATTTAAATTCGTTCATTTTTCAAATAGAAACGAAACGTACATACATACGTCTCTTTCTAATTTAAATTTTTTAATTATATAGATTTAGATCGCAACGAGAATTATTGTTTTAATCGTATAATTTGATCGGATTTAAATTAATCCAAATGCCATAATAATTTTCTTTTGTCATTGAGTTTGTTTTAAAAAAAAAAAAAAAAAAAAAAAAAAAAAGAGAAAAAAGAAAAATGAAATCTTAAGATAATATATCTCGTAGAATTAATTTCGAATGATAGTAATTATCGCAAAAAAAAAAAAAAGAAAAAATATATCCCGGTAATAGTTAAGATCGTTGAAATTCCAAGCGAGTAGGTGGTGAATGAGAGCGGGACGAGGGTTAGATGCCGAAGGTTGTAACAGTGCTTGGTTGGGTTTTGGGTGGATGATGGACGAAAGAAAAGGCACGAGCGGGATTCAGATTTTTCATTAAGAAGACGTCGACTCAGCTCTATCCTCTTTTACTTCTCCCCTCTCGAAGTGCGAGGGACGTCGGGTGAAAAGTGAAAGAAATATATATATATATATATATATATATATATATATATATATAGAGAGAGAGAGAGAGAGAGAGAGAGAGAGGAACATCCTGCCAACCGGTTAGAGAAAGATGTCTGCAGACTCGTGGTATAATATGGTGGATTAATACGCGCAAAATCTGCCACCTAAAAGTTATTAATGACTGGCCCTGCCGTTCTAGCTCGCGTCAAAGATTTTATAAAGGAGGGTTGTCTCTTTCCCTTTTTCTTTTTTTCTTTCTCTCTCTCTCTCTCTCTCTCTCTCTCTCTCTCTCTCGCTCTATCTTTTTTTCTACCCTCCTTTTTCTTTTACCGATCCACCCTCCCAACGTCGTTTTTCCAACGTTTCCTTATGACGACGACGACGACGATGACGACGACGACAATTCTTATTTTTCGAAGAATTTCCAAAGAAGAAAAGCCAAGTCAATAAGCTTCGGCATTTTCCCTTCCTTTCTATTTTTCTTCGACATTATCCTGATACGATTTTATTTATTAACAATCATGTCTATGTATATATATATATATATATATATATATATATTTATATAAATTAGTTCATGGAAATTGAAAATAAAGAAGATTATAGAAATAATAACAACGACAACAACAATAACAATGATAATAATAATATATTTTATTTTGATAATTTAATTATTTATTTTCAATGGGACGACACTTGTAATGGATCATACTATTTTTCATGGTCATATATTTTCTTGACATAATCTATAAAAAATAAAACATAAGCTATACACATATATGTATGTACTGTACGTACGTATGTATTGAAAGAAAAATAGAAAATCTTTAGAAAGCCAAAGTTTCCTATATCTTACGATTGGTTTTCCTTCGCCTGACTTTTTTCTTTTTTCTATCCTTGGATTTGAAAAAAAAAAGAAATATATATATATATATATATATATATATGTATTTATAATCGAATTAATTTTAACGCTAGAAAGTAATTCTGACGGAGGACCAACAGATTCATCGTTTTTACGATTTTACGATCCATCGCTGTACAGTTGTCGTATTGCTCAAGAACGAAAATACAGTTGGCTATTTTAATTTTTAATATGACCTGTGACATGGAAATTCTATTACTTCCATTCTATATTCACGTTTATTTCATGACGGACTCTCGTATTTTCGATTCGCGAATTTGTTGCGTGATGCATGAATATATAAATACATATACACAAAAAAAAAAAAAAAAAAAAAAAAAAAGAAAAAATATATACGTATACTTCAATGATATTTCTGTTTAACGAATACGATCGTGCGGTGTTATTTCTAAAGAAAAAGAAAAAGAAAAAGAAAAAGGAAGAAAAAAGAAATTAAATAGAAAGAAAAGAAAAATTAACGAAGTAAAGAATTACACGATAATATTCGTGGTATCCCAATATAGATTAGTATACGTACATACATATGGATAACGACGAAGTGTATATATATAAACTGATAAGTCCATCTTGCGAAGGTGGTACGCGTAACCGAATTGAACGTTAATACGATAGCAACATATATTCCACTTGAACGTTGCGCCGAAAAGGATTAAGCGATCGCGCGACGATCGACTTTAACGGATAAACGAAAAACATCGCTTGTACTCTATCCATATAATAATAAAATCGTTGAAGGTAGGAAGAAAAAAGAGGAAGACAACAAACAAAAAGAAAAAAGAATAAAGAGGGAGAGAGAGAGAGAGAGAGAGAGAGGATAAAGGGATGGAGAAGATTTAAAGGGCGAAGTTATATTCTCTCGCTTCGTCCTTGACGAGAGAAGATTGAACGTGGATATGCGGGAACTAAAAAAAAAAAAAAAAAAAAAAAAAGAGAAAAAATAACAAAAAACAAAAAATTCACAAAAAAAATAAAAAAAAGGAGAGAAAGGGGTGAAAAGAAGAGAGAGAGAGAGAGAGAGAGAGAGAGAGAGAGAGAGAGAGAGAGGGAAGAAAAAGAGAGTTGTAACAGAAACGATACTGAAGGGGGGCTTCCGACGACGACGAGTCACGACGATCGGTAGTAGGATTTGCGAAGGGGTTGCCAAAGGGGTCGAACCTCGGTGCTGGTGGTGATGGTGGTGATGGTGGTCGTGGTGGCGACGGCGACGGCGACGACGGTGACGATGATGGTGGTGGTGGTGGTGGTGGTGGTGGTGACGATGGTGCAGATTTGAACAAGAGCTCGGTTGCTATGCAAATTGGAAAGATAATAATCGATTGTCGGAGGATGGTTGCGTTGATGGGCTCGTGGATGAGCAGAGCATACACCTCCTCCCCACCTGGAAAACATGGGGGATCACCATCGCTCCCATCTCCACCATCGCCTAGGCCCACCTCCACTCCCAAACCCTCCCCCACCCTCAAATCTACCTATCCGACCTTCCTCTCGCCCATCCCGATCTCCCTCAAGGGAAATTATATAGTCTGCCCTCCGACGTTACTTCTCTCTCTTTCTTTTTCACTCTCTCGCTCATCCCTTCGTTCCACCCTTCTCCACGATATTCCATAGGACCCTCGAATACCTTACCTGTCCCGTATGCGTTTCATTCTGACTCGTGTTGGCCACCCTGTGTATCGACTCCGAGAATTCGTTCTCTGAACGTTACCACCCCTACCACCTTCTATTTTTTTTCTCTCTCTCTTCCTCTTTCTGTCTCTTTCTCTCTCTCTCTCTCTCTCTCTCTTTCTCTTTCCCTTCGCAACCAACGTCCATCGTATGGTAACTCTGTAGATTTTGGCGATCCCATGAAATTGATCCTTTCGAGTCTAACGTTCTCAAAACATAAGTATCTATACGGTTAAAAGATTCAATTACCAATTGTTCATTTTCCATTCTCCAATATGATCGTCATTATCTGATAATAATAAATAACAGCTTTAATCTTGTTATATGAATTCTATCGCAAGATTTTTTTTACGTGAAACTAATTGTTTCATAGCCGACTAGAATTCGTATATACTGAATTGTTATCGTCGTTTAATCTACTCCGTTTATTTTAATAACCAAGAGAAACGCAAATAAAAGGATCCGAAGTAGTACTCTTTCTATTTCTCTCTCTCTCTCTCTCTCTCTCTCTCTCTTTCTTTCTTTCTGTGTAAAGTCACTCGTAGTAGCTTTAAAAACGACGCTCGTTTTTCAAACGGCTTGACGATAAACGAGAGAAAGAAAGAAAGGAAGAGGAAAAAAAAGGAATGAGAAGAAGAAGAGAAAAAGAAAGAAAGAAAGAGTACGAGAGAGAGAGAGAGAGAGAGAGAGAGTGAACGCGTTGGCATCCCTCGTTTATGGCAAAGGGAAAGGTTAAAATAGCTCGAGAAACGAGGGAAACAAGGGCAATGGTTAGCAGCGATAAGTAGTTAATTCTTGATCCTCGATTTATGAAAAAAAAGAAAAAAAAAAAAAGAAAAAGAAAAGGAAAGAAAAAAGAATGAACAAAGAAAAAAGGAAGAAGAAGAAGAAAAAAAGAAGAGGGAAGAGTGTAGCGAGGACACTCGAGTACTTGGATTGGGTTGTGTGTGGGGGAGAAGGGTCAGAGGTAAAATCCTTAACGAAACATCTCTGCTGGGGCATAAATTAAGCCTCTGGACAGGATATACGTCGTTCGTGAAAAAAAAAGAGAAAGAGAGAGAGAGAGAGAGAGAGAGAGAGAGAGAGAGAGAGAGAGAGAAAGTATGAGTGAGTGCGAAAGTTGGAGAGGA
>NC_062194.1:2966171-2978671 GCF_912470025.1 Vespa velutina
ATACGCGTAACCATGTCTGTTTTCATTTTTTTGCTTCTTTTATAAGTATTAACCGCAGTGTATCTCGTATTACGTATTACGTTCATCTTCCCTTTCGTATTTTGTTCCAAAGGAGATAATACATACATATATATATATATATATATATATATATATATATATATATGTATATGATATTAACATATTTTATTATATTTATATTTATATTTATATTTATATTTATATTTTCAATTATTCCTTTTTTCCTTTCCTTTTTTTGCTGTCGTAACAGAAATCGTAGCTTTTCACTTTAATTTGCTTTATTTTATTTTCTCTTTTTTTCTTCTTTTTATTTATTCTTTTTTTTTTTTTTTTTTTTTTTTGTTTCCTTCTTTACTGACCAGGTTGTACCCTAGTAATATAACGTTCCTCTCTCTTTCTCTCTCTCTCTCTCTCTCTGTCTCTATCTTTACCTCTCGTTCTCTCGTTTTCTCGCATCGACGAGTAAAGCCGGAGATACGTTCTTTAGATAGGAGGAAAACGTTGAGCGAGAAACGGTGGCGCTCACGGGGGAGTCGAAAAAAGGAAGAAAAAGATATCGTCGGTATAACGTGGCCACGTTACAACGATTGTTTCTTTCTGTTTTCGAAAAGAAAGAAAAAAGAAAGAAAGAAAGAAAGAAAGAAAGAAAGAAGAAAAGATAGATAGAAAGAAAGAAAGAAAGAAAGAAAGAAAGAAAGAAAGAAAGAGATAGAGATAGCGATAGAAAGAGAGAGGCAGAGGCAGAGAGAGAGTGAGAGAGAGAGAGAGAGAGAGAGAGAGTGAGAGAGAAAGAGGAAATGGTGCACACAATACGATAAAATCGATTCCCTCCGATCGGACTATCGATCTCGTAAACAACGAGAGCAGGCCGCAGGGCGTATCGCGAAGAAAAGCCGCCAATGAAGCCCCGCAGCATGTTGATCCAATGCATTTACAATAACGACGTTGTTTATCTGTTGGACGACAAGCGACTGCTTGTTCCCTTTCCTCCAACTACCCCTGCCTCAACCATCCCCGCTACTACCCCCGATCTGTCTCTCTCTCTCTCTCTCTTTTCCTATCCCTCGCACTGTTCGTTCTCCCTTTAGCACGATATCAACGTTTCCCTCATCCTCTTTCTTTGATAGCTCTCGACCACCTTTATTCGTCTTCGTTTATGGTAGTTCGTTGTGTATGTATGTGTATGTATTATATATATATATATATATATATATATATATATATATGTAAACGTCGCAATACGTATATACGTGCGATTGTTTCTTTAAATCTTTTCTCTCGTTTCCTGTGTTATTATTCTTTCCACTTTTTTCTCTCATTCTCTGTATATTATCCGTTCGTATATATATGTGTATGTGTGTATGTGTGTGGGTGGATATATATATATATATAAATATATAGATACTAGATACGTATGTATGAGAAAAGTTATATACGAAAAGTGATACTCATGTAGATATTTTGATTTGTGTAAACGTTTTATATAAACATTATAATTGATTATTATCGACGAAATATTTTTAATATCAAAGGGAAAACAATATATCGCGTGTACTTTTTTTTTTTTTGTTTTTCTATATAATTTACTTTAAAAACTTGACTATTCAAAGTTTAAATATATGATAAATAAGTTATATATATATATATATATATTTTTTTTTTTAATTTCTTTTCTTTATTTCTTTTGCTTTCTTTTTTTCTTTTTTTCCTAACGATAACAAACAATAACTTTTCTTCTATCTCAACGATCAAAGCTAGTTTAATAATCTATAAATCGTTGAGTAAGCTGATCATTTCGAACGATTTCAAGTATAAAAAGATGATAGCAATTTGATTTACAAAAGATCTTCTTCCTTCGAATCTTTTATTTTATATAAACTGATAATGGAATGACCTAAAAAGGAAGGTCGTTCGTCAGAGAAAACTATACAGGCAGACAGAGAAAGAGAGAAAAAAAGAGAGAGAAAGAGAGAGAGAGAGAGAGAGAGAGAGATAGAGAGAGAAAGAGAGAGATAGAAAGAAAGAGAGAAAGAGAGAGAAAGAAAGAAAAGATAAAAGTCGTCATGCTTTCCGCACGACACGACGAGGTCGTAGAGGATTCGAGGCTAGGTAGGGGAGGTTTACTTGCAGTCGGGGAGAGGGGTGGGTAGCTCGACGGTTGCACAGGAACACGTTGACGGAACGCACACTGATATCTCGGTAAACAATACAGGCTCGTGGTCGGTGCATGAGATGAGGCTAAAGAGGGTGGAGAAGAGTTGACGAGAGTGTGAGGCGTGGTGCTGAGGGGAGAGGTAGGATGGGGTTGAAATGGAGTGGGATGGATGGTTAGAAGGGTTGGAGGGGGTTAGTAAGCTGGCGCGCTTACGCGCTAGTTCCCTAGCGTCTTCTCATACTCTGGGGCAAGTATCGTCTGGCTAATGTAAAAAACATGGCTGCACACAACGTGTTGTGTGTTGCTTACATTGCGACTCTTCTTATATTCCCGTAGGGTTAAAGCGGCGGTGCCGTTACGTGCACGGCCCGTCGTCGTCTACTAGTAGCCATCGTGGCTACCAGCTGTAGGACGTGGGTGGGTTGACGTCAGGGTTGGCCCGTTCTTGTGGAATCTAAGGAGAAAAAGAAAGAGAGAGAAAGAGAGAGAGGAGAGAGAGAGAGAGAGAGAGAGAAAGTTAGGGCTACTACATTTCTTATTGTTTTGCGTAAAGGCCACTCATACTTCTCGTCAAAAGGGCCGCTAATGTCGGTGGGCCCATCTAACGGCGTCAATAACGCATGAGGCCAAATTGAAAAATTATCACACCAAAGCGGGTCACACCGTAAAGGATCCGTTGTTTGGAAAGAGGGTCGTACCAAACGGGGAGGCGCCAAACTTTCTATCGTCGTTTCTTTTTTACTTACTTGAGAGTAACACATGTTACGTACGTATTTTATGTTACCTATGTACATTTTGGAAGATGGATAGATAGATAGATAGAGAATCGTTCTTTTTTTTTTGTTTTTTTTTTTTTTTTGTTTTTTCAAAGGATCGTTTTTTAACAATTCGTTCAGTCATTCTAACGATGCACTATCCTACTATCGGTTTATAGGATATAGACGATCTATGATAACCACGCATGCGCTAGTCTATTTGTTTGTGAATACGTTTCGGTAGAATATCCATGCTTCTATATGCATTGACGTTCTCGTTCTCCCATCAGAGAACGGATCGCGGACCGTCCGATATACAAGGGCTGCTTTGCTTACATTATTAATACCTCCTGCTAACGTGATCAATTGAGCTCTTGCACGGCAAACTACTAGCCGGTCGCGTATCTCTACGACGTTAGACCAGTGCTATCGTTGATGATTTCGATCGCAAAATCCTGATTCCTCTCGTTCCACTCGCATGAACGTTTAAGATACTTAAAGACTTAAGAAATTAATCGTAAGATTTAAACTATCGACTTTTCTGAATCTGATCGATTATAAAACGAAACCATATTAACTTCGATGAGAATTATTCATATATTTCTTCTTTTTTTCAAACAATTGAATATTATTATTATTATTATTATTATTATTATTGTTCGAATATGAATTAAAAAAGAATATTTTTAGAAGAATATTTAAAGAAGATATTTAAGAAGAAAAATAAATAAGTAAATAAATAAATAAATAAAAAATACGTCATTCGAGATAAAATATATATATATATATATATATATATATATTTTTTTTTTAAATTACAATTATTAAATATATTTATGTTATTATTTTCATAAAAAAGTATAACGTTCGATTATTTCTTCGTAAATAACTTCGATGAGTATTGACATTTATAGGGGCAAAAGAAAACAAAATATGATTCGAAATGGAACATTTCTTTCTGTAATTATAATTATTACTCTTTTATTAATGTTATTTGAAAAAAAAGAAAAATGATTGATTTTTATTCGGATTAAGATTATTTGCCATTCTGAAAGTGGAAGAGTAGAAAGAGAGTATAGGTGGTGTACGATGCGTCGAAGAAAGGCCACTTTGAGAGAAAGCGAAGAGTGGAGAGAAAGAGAGCGAAAGACAGACAGAGAGAGAGAGAGAGAGAGAGAGAGAGAAAGAGAGAAGGGTGGCAGGCATGATCGTCGGGTTTGGCCGGCTTTCTTGCGCGGCGAATAATTAGAGCCGATAAGTCACAGAGCAACACCCTGTATAAGGGAGGGTGAGGTGGAAGTGCGATGGGTGGAAAAGAAAGAGTGAGAGAGAGAGAGAGAGAGAGAGAGAGACAGACAGACGAGGTCGACGGTGAGCAAAGTTGAAAGTTAGAAACGCGAAAGGGATGGTAGAGTGATGGTGGTTGTGCGGGTTGAAGGGGGTGTATGTTAGGAGGAGGAGGTATAGACGAGCTTGCGAAATCGCGTGCCGATGCCCCATTACACGAACAGACTTAGCTTCGCCCATAGTCACGGTTCCTACTTTCGAGTCGCTGCCCGGCTTTCGCAAAGGGGATGAAACGCTCCCCACGAGACCACCGGCAACCCTCGTGTTACCACCGTTCGCATCGTATCCGATCCATCGTTGCCGGCAGCTCAATGTGCTATTGCTGTTTACCTGCTGATTTCGACTCCTTAACGATAGTTCATTCGTTCGTTCGTTCGTTCGTTCGTTCGTTCGTTCGTATGTTCTTTCCCTATAAATTTGATTGATCCATTATAAATTATTCTCTTTTTTTTATTTTCTATTTTTTTTTCTTTTTTCTCATCCAAATTTATACTAACAAATACACGTTTTTGGCGTTTCTATATTTAAAATTGTTGTTTCCCCCGATCATCGTTAAATTTATAATGCAAAGGATAATAATTTGGATTCTATATTTTTAGATTTGCATTGAGAAAAAAAAAAGAAAAAAGGTCAAATTTGTCTCGTTTTCCTGTCGACTCGTAAGAAATCGATCTAATGAAAAAAAAAAAAAAAAAAAAAAAAAAAAAATAAGTTATTTTCAAACTATTTGTTCATGGAATGTATACATATATTTATATATACGTACACACTATCAGAAATTTAAAACAAAAAATGACGTATAGTGTCCTTTATATTTTGTATAATTTTCATACAATATCTTTGCGATGTCCATCGTAACGATTATACATATTACATACTATCGTACATAGAAATTATGCAAGTATGTGATTTACTTTAGGTATTATAACCGTGGCTCATGTCGATACGCGACATAGCTAGACTAAAATACTGGCCGTTTAAAAATGTAAACGTGTCATTCTTGGCTATTCCGTGATCAATAATGCATCCCTCTTTTTCTGTCTCTGTCTCTCCCTCTCTCTCTCTCCCTCTCCCTCTCTCTCTCTCTCTCTCTCTCTCTCGTTCTTTCTTCTTGCTTAACTATGCTTAACATTCGAAGCTACTTTTAACTTTTTTTTATTGCATGACACTAATTTCAATACTTATGATTATATATTTTTACATTATACATTATTTTTCTTCGTTCATTAAATTGTTTTTAAATCGCACGACAACGTCGAAGAGTATCTTCAAAATTTTCAATATTTTTTTCTCCTTCCTCCTCTTCTTCGTCTTTTTTGTCTTTTTCTTTTTTCTTTTTCTTTTCTTTTCTTTTCTTTTCTTTTTTTTTTTTTTTTTTTTTTATAAATAAAATTCTTCCAAATCGACGCGAATTTGCTTTTTCTATCTTCTTCGAAATATCAAGGGTTATTTTTATCTCGTCGTTTTGTGACGTTGGTGTTGGGAAACAATAGACTTGGAAAAAGTTTTTTCGAGTAATTTTTTGACGTGTAAATGAACAGAGAAGAAATGAAAGAAGGAGAGAAAGAGAGAGAAAGAGAGAGAAAGAGAGAGAGAGAGAGAGAGAGAGAGAGAGAGAGAAATCGAGTTGACCACGTGTTGGACACGGATGAGTTGTTTTGGTATCTGGACTTTATACCCCATTAGTTTCGCTCAACGATTATTTCGAAACCGAGAATGGACAATACCTTGACAATACTTTGGCTAGGTGCTTTCGTTTCGTTTCCTACCCTTCACTCAATTCAACCCTCTCTCTCTCTCTCTCTCTCTCTCTCTCTCTTTCACACACACGTATACATACTTTTTCTCTCATACGTAACCCCTCCCCCCTTTGTTCTCTACATTTTCTACACCCTCCCTACAGTTTCACCGAACCACCCCGACCGAACAAAGTCCGATAGCTATCCTCATTTGATTCGACGATCCTGATTGATATCGATGACGCTCGAATTAGCTCTCGCTTTCTCGTCAAGCAAGAAACGATTAAAATTACGTTTCTCTTTATATAAAAATACCAGTACTATTGACACGAGTAAAAGAAGAATTCATGCGTTTGTAAAGTGATCGAATTTATCTTTGCAAGTGAATCAGTAACGATAAAGATAGAGACAGACAGACAGAGAGAGAGAGAGAGAAAGAGAAAGAGAGAGAGAAAGAGAGAGACAGATAGATAAATAGAGAAAGAGATGGAGAAAAGAGATTTAAATAGTCTCTAGAGATACAGTTGGGATAATCCATCGAAAGGACGAATCTTGGATACGTTAATGGTATTATGGAAGTGGACTCGAGGAGGTAACTGAATATCCGGTATTTGAAGCGCCACAGTTGATGAAGTATACAATTTTTATTGTCTGCATTTTGCGTAGCGGACACAACGGGTTATGTTAGGTAAAATAGTACATACATACATACATACATATATATATATACATACTTTGTAAACGTAAATGCACGACGATTTATCATTGCTAACGAGAAACCGTATAATAACGTATATATGTACCACCTATCTAACTACGTACATACGTATATATCTGTTATGTATGTATATATCTACGAAACGGTTGTCTCGCGTTGCAATGTTTTTTCCTCGCTTATATTGCGATAATCCTCTTTTCTGGAACTATATAATAAATGGCAATGGCAATGAAAGCATTGCCTCAGGATGAAAGAGCATCGGAGAAATGTCCGTGTTGCGTGGCCTAGCAGGAATTGTTTTTACTTTTCTTTTTTTTCTTTTCCTTTTTTTTTCTTCTTCTTTTTTCTTGTTTTTTTTTTTTTTTTTTCTTTATTCGAAGAGACAGAGAGAGAGAGAGAGAGAGAGAGAGAGAAAGAGGCGTTGAAGCGAATTGAACTAACAAGGTCCCCGAGGGCAGTTTACGCTCGATGTCTCAGTAAATCCCAAACTGCCGAGAAGTTGGGGGTGGGAGTGAAGGGGGGAGGGCTAGGTAGGAATGATCGTTTGACAGCTTGTGGCATACAAACAGCTGTCTATAAATCCGTTTTCATGGGTCCGGCCACACATTGCAATCTCTTAGCCATCTTCACGTGCCAGATCCTGATCGTGTCAGATATAATTCCTATATAAAATGGAACGATCTAACTTTCCCTATGCTTTTATCCTTTTTCTCTTTTATTTTTCCTTTTTTTTTCTTTTTTTGTCATTACTTGATCCGTTGCTTCATAACGAGAAAGTAAAAATTTAATTCGATGGCTATTGTATCGATATAAATATTCTTCTCGTCATTGGTCGAGCGATTTTTCTTTTGATGTGAATTTCGAAAGATTGAAGTTTTTCATTAAATCGTTGTTTGTCCTTGAAAGTTCATATCCATATAGGTAACAATATATATATATATATATATATATATATATATATATATATACGTAAAAAAAAAATGTATTTTACTAGTAGAAACGATTATAGATCTATATAAAATATTTGCTTTATGAAGTATGAAATTCTTGAGAATTTGATCAAGTTCTAAAAGTGATGGTATCTGTTATTAATGACACGAATTAAAGTACGATAATGGACGTAAGGGCTCTATGAGTCCTTGAGTCCCCTTTCGCTTGTTGACTTTGATCGACTCGCTTGAGAATCCTTGTAACAGTAAGCACGATGGTTCTTACATGCTCGGTTTAAGATATTGTTTGTCGGGAAAACGGTCTATGAGAAATGGCAAGCATACATTCTGCCACCGCATCAGTATTAGATGCGTCCCATACTGCCGACCAAAGGCCATTTGTTAAAGTCTACTTCCGACCACCACCTGTCCGCTCTCCGCTCTCAAGGACGTACCGTTTTCTCTTCTAACGAAAATGCGATAGGACACAATCGTTGCTCTTTGTTGTCTCAATTTTGACACTGTCCTGATTATATTTTTTCCTTTTCTTTTTTTCGTTTTTTTTCTCTCTTCTTTTTTTCTTCTTCCATCATTCTCAACTTTTCATTAACTCTCCATCTTTTTTTTTTTTTTTTTTTTTTTTTTTTTTTTTTTTTTTTTTTTCAATCAATCCTCATAGATAATTTACGTGATAGTAAATTCTTGATAGATCTTATTGGTGTAACAGAAGAGATAACGTGGCTCTTTTTGTTTTTAGAAATATTATTTTATTATATTCGATCTCGTGGTAAGTATCTAAAATTTATACAGTTTCTTGAACGTAATATTAAAAATGTTCTAATTAGAGAACGTAATATAGACATTTAATATATATATATATATAAATTTGTATATATATTTAACCGAGACATATGTATGTGTGTGCGTGTGAATATCATTTATACAATATTGAATTATTCTAAAATCTTTTTTAGATTTGTATCTTACGTTAGTCGTATCTGTAGATTGAAAAAACGTGATACTTAATTTTTCGCAAAGAAAAGAACAAAAGAAAAAAAAGAAAAAAGAGAAGAAAATAAAAACAAAAAAAAAAAAAAGAAAAAAGAAAAAGAAACAGAACAAACGAGAAGAAAAAAAGAAATAGAAAAAATTACATCAATCAAATGGTCTCTTCGACGATTGATGTCCTATCGTTTTCGAAGAACGTTATTCGTATTTTATCGAGTACGAATGGGATATACTGTTTTTATTGAAAAAGTATTCAGAGCGCGACACAACGAAACGAACGAAATAACGTTTATCCATCTATCGACATCAGGCGCGCTTCGTATTGGGCTTGTTGAGGTCGGTTGCATTCCTGCCGCGCTATGCAACGTAACATGAATTTGCAGGAATTCGCGGTATAATCACATATTAATTACTACGGCTTTATTGAAGTTCGTAGAGATTTTTGAACGTTTTGGGAAAATTATCGAAGATCGATGCGAAATTGGAATTCATGATACGCGCGTTGCCCGTCACTGGCTTAATTCATCGTCTCACTTTGTTGAGTTCGAATTTATGCGTCCGTCCCTTCTACGTTGGTTACAAGCGTCATAGAAAAAAAAA
Source organism: Vespa velutina (assembly GCF_912470025.1). NCBI lineage: Eukaryota > Metazoa > Arthropoda > Insecta > Hymenoptera > Vespidae > Vespa > Vespa velutina. The sequence goes on from NC_062194.1 coordinate 2,975,444, forward strand.
GTATTTGAAATCTAACGAGTATCGATGGTCAGATATTTAATATCGGAATATCATCGGGGATCGGAATCAATGACGATGATTACGGCATCATACATACACACGTTATTATATTTTGATATCTTTCCTACGAGGAAACTTTCAATTAAAAAGGATCATAGCGAAGAGCAACAAATATTAGCGGTGACATAGTTGTCCTTGGTATATTGATATGCAAGATATATCTTGGGTTTATGGGGTTATCAAGGACTTCATCCGTGTCTCATGGCAGGATTACTACGTTATTATCCTTCGGTAAGTGGCAGGCAGGTTAGTAGTCGGCTGGTCTACCGCCCCTTGTAAGGTAGTCCAAACATCGTCTTCTCCTTACTCGGGACCCTCTTTGCTCGGCTAGCAACGTAACCGTTCAAGATACTCCTACTGCTACTACGACTACTACCAACACCAACCACCACCCTTACCATCACCAACCTTATCACCACCAACCTTACCACCATCGAAAACCATCGACCCACGTAGAATGGTAGTCTGGTTTGTGAATTTGACCCCCGTAATTAATTTATAACCGCTGTTCTTATTGTAAAGGTACTCGAGCGTACGAGGCCTCTCAATAGATTGACCTACCGCGAAAGCTGTTTCGTCTTTGCCTAACAACGAAACTATGGCAATCTTGCCAAGACAAATATAATGGATCGAGAATTACCGTAGGGAGTGTGGAAATGGGCCGAGGGAGAGAGAGAGAGAGAGAGAGAGAGAGAGAGAGAGAGAGAGAAAGAGGGGAGGGTGGAGGGGAGGAAAGGAAGGACTAATAATCTTATATTTTCCATTGATCCTTCACTTTCATTCTTCTCGTGTGGAATACGAAAGAAATTTTTCTTTTCTTTTAATTTCTCGAAATTGATATTACGATTGATCGATTTGACGAGACAATAAAGTATTACCTTGTAAAATATATATCTAACTATATAGAAAACATGAATTCTCTCTCTAATGCATCGGCATTCCGGTTCGGATGGTTCGGTACACATTCGCTTATCGTCGAGCTAACACAAATTCGTTCGTGGGTAGGATGGTTTAACTCGTTGGAAGGTGCTTTCTATGCGTGTGGGGGGGGGGAGGGGAAAGGAAGGGAGAGGGGAATATGAAGGAATCCATAGATCGCGTGGCTAACAATCAGCCGTAAATTATGGTCTCAATATCCATTGTATACCCTCTCCTAGTTCTCTCTCGAACGAAGCGAGCCTATCCCTTCGAAGTCTAAGGCTAAGACTACTCACCCTCTATTGCAACTGTGAGCGAGAAAACGATGGTAGGGGATGCGAGAGGGCTTCCTCGAGGTTTGCTCTCTCTCTCTCTCTCTCTCTCTCTCTCTCTCTCTCTCTCTATTTCTCTCTCTATCTCTATCTCTCTCTCATACACATACACACGCACACATACAGGGAGCTCGACTGAACCAAGAGATATGTATATTAATGGGGCAATCTTACATAGTTTTGTTTACCTTGCCATTCTCCCAGTACGTATACAATTACTATCCCTAGCCCCCTACAACCAAGACGGTACGAGGGCGGCTTCCTCTCTCTCTCTCTCTCTCTCTCTCTCTCTCTCTCTCTCTCTCTCTCTCTCTCTCTCTCTCTATCTATCTATCTCTTTCCATCTCTGTACTTCCTCTTACACTTGGTAAGCGACCCCTTGGACAACCATCAGACGTTTCAACTAATCTCTATATCTTAGGCATATTATATATATATATATATATATATATATATATATATATATATAATATGCCTAAGATATTATTCTATGATCCGTTCGTTATTGTTAATATATTGTGAATAGTTCGATTAATTCGATGCATCAAGAATAAAATGTACTCTACATTTTTAGATGTGCGTGTGTATATATATATATATATATATATATATATACACATAGGTCATAGTTGGATAGAAGACGTCGATCGAAAGGTTTTTCTCGGCGGAAACGATATCTATGGAAGTTAAACGTTCTCGAAGGGCCCAGAACTATGGCTCTGGCACGTACGTACGTAGGTACTCTGTAACCGGCGTAAGCTTGGAATCGATGGGATTCCATTGTACTCGAGGTGAAGCTTTCGGTAAAGAAAATATTGTCGTCGACGAGCGATCGCGGAAACTGAAGTTTCCACGTTTGTTTTCTCTCTCTCTCTCTCTCTTTCTCTCTCTCTCTCTCTCTCTCTCTCTCTTATTCTCTTCTTCCTTTCTCCTACTATCTCTTTTCTCCCCTCTCTCTCTCTCTCTCTCTCTCTCTCTCTCTCTTATCCTCTTCTTTTTTCTCCTCCCTGTTTCTCTCTCCCTCTCTATCTCTATTTTTCTCTATCTCTCTCTCTCTCTCTCTCTCTCTCTCTTTCTCTCTCTGTCTCTTGATTTTTCATCTCTCTCTTTCTTTCCCCTTCCACCCTTTTCTCTTTTTGTTTTTATTAATTCCGAAGGTGACTTGGTGTGAGCCGCTTTGTAGCGAAAATGTATATTCCCTTTCTCTCTCTCTCTCTCTCTCTCCTTCTCTTTCTCTCTCTCTCTCTCTCTCTCTCTCTCTCTTTATCTATCTATCTCTATCTATATCTCGTCGAGCGAGCAACCTCATTTGTGTAATCCCCGAAGCTTCGACAACAAACCGGCTGGCACGGGTGCTGCCATTCGAATACGACTCTCTCGGTGTTGTGTGTGCATGGGAGTGTGAGCACGACATTAACGTACTTTGTAGTTTCGCGGGCGATCCTCTCTCTCTCTCTCTCTCTGTCTCTCTCTTTCTCTTTTCTCTTTACCTCTTTCTTCCTCTTTCTCTCTCTCTATTCTCCCTTTTTCACTAACACCAGAACCACGAGCACCATCCTCCGCTGTTCCATCCGTCCTCGAATGAAATTGCGATTGTAATAGCAATTATCTTATTTCTACTATTGCTTCTTTGTACTTCGATTCGCATACATATAAAAAGTTGGGCACTGATGTGAAAGCAAAGGGAAATGGACGGGAGAGTTGGAAAGAGAAAGCGTTGCTTGCTTGCTTGCTTGCTTGTTTGCTAGCTAACTAGTTAGCTTGCTTGCTTACTTGCATGCTTACTTGCATGCATGCTTGCTTGCTTGCTTGCTTGCTTGCTTGCTTGCATGCTAGCTTGCTTGCTTGCTTGCTTGCTTGCTTGCTTGCTTGCCTGTCTACTTGCTTGCCTGCTTGCTTTACTGCCTGCTTACCTACT
>NC_062194.1:2983671-3021171 GCF_912470025.1 Vespa velutina
AAAGAAAAAGAAAAAAAGAAAAAAAAAAGAAAAAACAAAACAAAAGAATAAAGATTATCAAGATATTTTCAATAATTTGTAAAGAAGAAAAATGAAAAGCGAAAGAATTGGGGCATTATAAAGGTTGACACGGAATTTTCCATCGTAAACAAGCATTACGATATAATTTTCTGTCACAACAATGGACGCCAGGAGTTACAAAAGGTTTAGTCAGGAGGAGCCAGGGATGCTCGCGCGCTAGGGGTATGAACGCGTATGAGTATGATAGTGGTGGTGGTGGGTGTACGGGGAGAGGGATGGAGGGTTACGGTCTCGCGGACAATGAGAACGTCCGCGTTACGCCATAAATTGATTTGCGAAAGCGTTCCTGAAAAAGCTCTCTTGCGCGGAGAGCGCAAGCTCCTCTTTTGGATCGGTTGGTGAGGAGGAGGAGGAGGAGGAGGAGGAGGCGGAGAAGGAGGATGAGGGGGAAGGGAAAAGGGGGGGATCTGGCTTTTGAGCTTATACCGCAAAAATTACGTCGTGAGAGGGATTGTATTTATGTTACATAATTACGGCACGCGCGACCAGCGAATAAGAGGACCAGAGGTTGTTGAGAGAGTAAGGGAGGTGGGGAGGGGTAAAGAGTGAGAGAGAGAGAGAGAGAGAGAGAGAGAATTTTCGAGGGGTAAAATGCAAGAGGGAGACCGAAGAGAACGACCTGGCTGAGGAAAAGTTTTTCGGCGGCTGGCTCGACTAGCTGGCTAATGAATAGAAATAATTCTCGCACAATTGTGCTTTTCGGTAGTTTTCAATTAACAGCTTCGCCGACTCCTACTCTCTCCTATCTCTCTCTCTCTCTCTCTCTCTTTTTCTCTCTCTCTCTCTTCCTTTCTATCTCGTTTGCTACCGTCTACCCCTTCTCTCTCTCTCTCTCTCTCTCTCTCTCTCTCTTATTATCTGTCTATCTCCCTTACTCATGCAATCAGTTATATTTTACGTGATTGCATTCGATTTTTAAGTTTTCAATTGGTAAAAACGTTAACGCGAAGCAACGAGATCAAGTTTGCGTATCGATGAGATATAAAGGAATTTTATTTGAATGAAATATCATTCGTTCGATTTATATTTATATTCAGATTTTTCTAACGGGGTAACGTTAACGGGGTAACAACTTTTACAAAAGATAAATAAAAAAAGAAAAGAATATAAAAAGCAGAATTAGAAGAAGAAGAAGAAAAAGAAGATGGAAAAGGAAAAAAGGAATACCGTAGAAGCCATAGAGATATTTTCCATCTTTCGCCGAGCGCGTTTCGTCCAACTTAATTCAAGAAATGGGAAACGTAATTGAACGAGAATGGCGAGCGTGATACTGCGAAGGACGAAATCTATATCCACGGTTTCTCTTCGCCGTACGAAATCCCAGGAAATAAATCGCGCTTCACCGACGGTGATCTCCCCCCGTTAATATTTGTCTCTCGACAGAGCCATTTTACAAGATGTCCTATCTCTGCTTCTAGGGTTTATACGAAAGACAGAGGGAGAGAGGGAGAGAGGGAGAGAGAGAAAGAGAAAGAGAAAGAGAAAGAGACACGAAGAATCGGACAAAACTAAAAAAGAGAGAAACGGCGGCTTGGACAAGGCCAACCACGATCACTGTTGAGAATAGCGAGAGGGGAAGCAAGCGTGAGGGGATAGGGGGATTGGGGAGGGGGAGGTAAATGGGAGCGTTGATGTCCAAGCTCTGAAGAGACTTGAAAAAACGACGTGAACGAAAGAGAAAAAGAGAGAACACGAAGGGAGTGTACGTACCGATTTCACAGCAAGCCTACCGCCAGCAACCTTCTACGTAAGAGAAAGAGAGAGAGAGAGAGAGAGAGGGAAAAGTCGGAGGAGGAGCACATGGGATACACCGGTTCTCCCGTGGGATAAAACGTGCTATCAGATGCGAAAGCCACTGCGTCGAAATGTAAAGGCTTCCTCTGACAAATCGCTTTCTATTACCGTCACCGCCGTCGTCCGCTCTTTGCCGGCCCTTTTTTATATCGACGACATTATTTCTCGAGCGGGAACGCCGAACCCCGTAGGATATTTTTCGAGTATCCCCTATCTTCTTCTATCCTTCTTTTTTTTCTTCCTTCCTTCCTTCCTTCCTTCCTTTCTTTCTTTTTTTTTCTTGTTTACTTGCTTTCTTCCTTTTCTTTCTTTCTTGACCCTAGTTCTTTTTTCTTTTTCCTTCTTTCTTTTTTTTTTTCTTTTCTTTTCTTTTCTTTTGTTCTTTTCTATCCTTCTACTTTCGATGAACATGAAATGGAGCTTGAAATGAAAGAATATTCAAATTCAATTTGTAGAAAGTGAATAATTCTCGGTCTCGTATCGGTCAGAAAATAAAATCTTTCGATACGATGTCCCTTCATTTTCATTTGATAGATATTACAAGTTCCTTTTTCTTCGAAGAAGGTTAAAGGGAAGTTCTCTCTCTCTCTCTCTCTCTCTCTCTCTCTCTCTCTATTTTTCGTTACGTCCTCTCTCGAAACGAATACGTCACTTCTGTCATGTCTTCTGTTCCGCAAGCTCGCAAAGTATTTGCACAAAGGCAGGTCCGATGTCCCGAGGATTTTCAGTTGGCGTATGTCGAGAAAGAGAGAGAGAGAGAGAGAGAGAGAGAGAGAGAGAGAGAGAGAGAGAAGGAGAAAAGAAAGGGCTAAGAGAGCAGGACGTAGTAGGTACATACGTAAACGCAAAGGATCGTGCATCGTTATTGCACGCGGTGGCGGAGTGCGAAGAGTGTAGCCGAGGGTGAACGCGAAAAACATCCCCGAAAAAGAGGAAGGAAGAAGAAAAAGAGATTAAAAAAAGAAAAGAAAAAAAAGGAAGAAAAAGAGAAGAAAAAAAAAGGCAGAAAAGAAAGAGAGAAAGAAAGAAAGAAAGGAAGAAAAAAAACACAGGAAAGAAAAAAGAAAAAAGATAGATATGGAAGAAAAAGAGTTCCGCGGGCTTTCGCGAAATGGCCGCGAGAAAAGGTGGTGGTTGGCGGTGGTCGTGGTGGTGGTGGTGGTAGTGGTAGTAATGGTTGTGGTAGTGGTAGTAGTGGTACGTCGGGTGGGCAGACAGAGAGCAGTCGGTCGGACAGACAGAGGAGACAGCAGAGAAGACAGGCAGACATGCGAGAAGGAATGAAAATAATAATACCCTAGTGTGGCCCAGGGCCATAGGTGTCAGGCCATCCCGTTCACGGGATGAGGAAAGGAAAGGAAGGACAGGAGGAGAAGGAGCGCGTTGAATTTGTCATATGTAAGTTTCCCCTCTTTTCGGCAAACGCACACGCAACCCATGATCCACCACCACCCCCCATCCCTTACCTCTGCCAGTACCGAAAGTCGTCGTTCCTCAAGCTCATCTCACCCTCTCTGCCTGTTAAACCAGTGCAGCATCGTCGTCCTCGTGCGAGGATTATTTCAGAAAGGTGTTAGAGATCGGCGAGACGCGGACGAGATTCGGGGTTCTTTACCTCCGACGACCGACCCTCCTACATACTATCCTCCTCCATTCTCCATCACCTTCTCTTTTTCTCACTTACTCTTCCTACCCTTTCCCTTACCCGGTTGCCGCGTTGCTGGATTTCTCGCACCCCGCTAGAAAACGTCTCCCGGGTATATTGAGATACTGTCACCGAATTTTCTCTTTTCCTCTCTCTCTCTCTCTTTCTCTCTTTTCTCGTATCACGTTCAAAACCCCCTTGAAAACGAACCTTGGGCTACGGATCAGGCACGTGGCGAACTCGTCCTCCTCCTTTCATTCCACGTACGTTCAACTCTGCGTTAGGATCGTTTCGTTGTTACGATTGGCAGGAACGTATGATGAAAGAGCGAAAAAACAGGGATCCTCTATCTTTTATCCTCTTTCTCTCCCTCTCTCTCTCTCTCTCTCTCTCTCTCTCTTTTTCTCTTTTTCATAGACGATATTTGCTCTCGCTTGTCTCGGACAATTTGAAATCTGCCGATAACGCAATTGTGGCTTCTCCATAAACAAGTACTAGTGAATATTATTATTTATCGTTGGCAGTTGGTCGGTAGGAGCCTTTAGTGGCGGCAGTGGTACAAGGCACTTAATCAAAAATATATTAACGTTGAACGCCGCGTCATTCGAACAGTCTGACATTTTCGATGTCGGACTCGTAGCAGCGCGAATGATTTCATCAGTGCGATATTAAGTGGGCTTTGATTTTCGATCCTCATTTTGCAAATCGTGCTCTTTGTTGCGGAACAAGCGCGCAATACTCTCGTTTCGGCATGGAGAATGGAAAGTGGGAGGAAAACGAGAAGGGAAAGGGGGGGGCGAGAGGGCCAAGGGTTGGATGGATGGAACACATACCACGTAAATGAAAATATTCTGTAACCGAAACTATCTCCCTCTCTCTTTCTCTCTCTCTCTCTCTCTCTCTTTCTCCCACCCCCCCCTCTCTCTCTTTCTCTCTCTTTCTCTCAATTGATGGTAGTTGTAATTTTAAACGGCGAGATTTGATCACTTTCGACTCAGCCACTCGTACCGATTAAATATTATCATCGTATTCATCAACTTCGTCGATATTATTATTATTATTATTATTATTATTATTATTATTATTATTATTATTATTATTATTATTATTATTATTGTTATTATTGTTATTATTGTTGTTGTTATTGTTGTTGGTTATTCGTTGATTTAATTTTTATCCGATTCGATAGAGTTCGCGGGAAAAAGAGAGAATAGAAATGTATCTGAAAATGTACGGGGTTAAGTTCAAGAGTCAATTTCCATGTCGACGTTCACCCTATTGAATATCGCGCGGGGTTTCTCGGGTAAGCGTAAGATCGGTCCGGACCGGTCCGTGGTCCGATCGATGTCGAAAACATGTAGTTACGGACGAACGGATATACGAGAAGCAATGAGAAGTATCTTCGAGAGTACGGAGGGACAATAATAACTTGCCTTCTATGCGATTCATTAATTCTATTAATTACGACCACTCTTCTCATTTTTGTTTAATGATAGCGGCAGGCAGGCACACACAGCTTGTCGGTGGATTCAAACGATGGGAAGGAAAAGGGGCTGGGAGGGAGGGAGGGAGAGCGAGCGGAACGGGATAAGGGGGTTGAAGGGGAGAGGGAAGGGGGTAGGATGGATGGTTTGCGCGGGAAGTCCTTTGTATTTTCGCCTCGTTGTTTAGCGAGAGGGAAAAAAAAGTAGGGGAAAAAAAATAAAAAAAAAAAAAAAAAAAGAAAAAAAGAAAAAAAGGAAAGAAAAAAAAAGGAAAGAAAAAACAAAAAGCTTGGCCGAGAGCGAGCGGATGCCTGTAGGTCCCGTTCAATGGGGTTAGCAACGCAAGTGCACATGCACTTGCACGCGCGCAGCCGGATACGCACAATGGGGTTGGACAAATGAAGTGGATATGACATAATGATTTCGAGTGGCCGCGCGAGGAAGCTCGTTACCAGCCGACCGGACCGCGCCAGCCGGCTCACCTTGTTCTTCAGCGTGTGATATATTCGTGCATGTCGCCGTATGTTCTGATACAAAGAGTTCTCGAGTATGAGAATCTGCACGCAATTTTGTCATATTTAAAAAAAAAAAAAAAGAAAGAAGAAAGGAAAGAAAAAAAAAAAATTAAAAAGAAAAAGAAAAAAAGAAATCAAATTCTTTCCCTTCGAATCGATGAGTTTCATTCGGAGACATACACATTTTTATTGTTTATCTTGTTTGTTGTTTTACTCCTTTTTCCTCGAATAATTAAGACGAAAGAATAGAGGATATATATATATATATATATAATATATATTAATCGATTTTATTGGTAGGAATATATCGTTGGTAGGAATTATTTAATATATATTTTATTTATTCTTTTTTTTTTTTTTTATTTTTCTTCATTTTCTAAACAATCGTCAAACGTCTGTAGAAAGGTAAAAAAGACAAAAAAAAAAAAAAGAAAAGAAAATAAAAATCCAAGCGTGAAACGCGTCGTAACGCGTTATGTTGCCTTTGCCGTTCTATCGGACTACCATAATTGCACACGACCTTGCTCAATAAGCCTCGTTATGCACGTAGCACCGTGCATCAATCAAAGCACTGCTCCGAATGAGCGCGCAACGATATAAATTGTAAGGCTCGACCATTACGATTACAACGACAAACGACAAACGATAAATGACAACAACGTAGAACGAGACATTTCGTAATTCATTCTACGATTAAACGTGATTAGAAATTTTTCGATCGTCCTATATCTCCCGATCGTGTCGTTTGAACGGAAGGATCTTTGAAAAGAAAAAGAAAAAGAAAAAAGAAAAAAGAAAAGAAGAAAAAAAAAAAAAAGAAAAATTGAAAAAAGAGTAAAAGGGAAAAAGAAAAAAAGCGTCGGATTACAAATTTACTCGATGTAAAAAAAACGATGTAAAATATTATAAAGTAATTAACATTCTTTGTAAGAGAATCCTGTCAACAATGCATTATAATTTTCTTTTTTTCTTTCTTTCTTTTTTTTTTTTTTTTGTAACCTTTCAACTTTGTTTCCATCGAAGGCGAAGGTACACTGGATATTTTTTTCCAAACGATTCTGACTAGCATTTAACACCAACTAACTAAAATGGAACTAGACGAATCGAACTGAACGTCAATCCTTTCGAAAAGCAAGGGAAAAAGAGAGAGAGAGAGAGAGAGAGAGAGAGAGAAAGAGAGAGAGAGAGAGAGAGTGAGAGAGAGAAAGAGTATCACGTAAAAGGTAACGGAGTTTCGTTCTCGGGAGTCGCGTCGATCAGGTTTGTTGGACGGTTTTTGAAACGAGAGCAGACGTTTCGTTCGGTAAAAGCGAAACGCTAATAGCAACCCTTTCTCCTGACGTAGGAGGAACCGATACGTTTGCCGTGCAAGAGGTAGAAATGTGAAGGGAAGTGGTAGGAGGGAGTGGAGGGTGGAGGTTGGACTGGAGAAGCGCGTGGAAGAGGGTGGTATCGCGTTGTACAGACGGTACACAGAGCTATTATAACGGTATCGCGTCTTTCCTTCTTTTTCCTCCCTCGCGCGCGCTGCCCTTCGACGGTAAACAACAGACACAAGCCTTCCCCAAGCCCCGTCCCCACTCCTCTCTAAACCCTCGCATACCCCTCGCACACCCCTTGAACAGAGCCTATATATGCCGAGTTGCCGACCCAGACTCGTTCCTCCACCCACTTCTGCAAGGCATACCACCCCTCATCAGTCGCTCTGTACAAATATACTATTGTATTGATCCTATACCTTTTCCACCAGCATCGCCACCCTTTTCCCTCTTCCTCCTACACAACTACCACCACCACCACCACCACCCCTCTTCTTCCGCCTTCTCCTACTCTACTCTTGCAGCAACGCTCCTTTTGTTTCCAGGCTATCCTCGTTTTACATTTTAGCCGCTTCCGCGAAACAACTAATGTGCACCGAGTGTGTTGACAGTAACTGTCTCGCTATTGTTACACTTCGCTCGTGGCTCGACGTGCCGCATAGTTTCTCTCTCTCTCTCTCTCTCTCTCGCTCGCTCGCTCGCTCGCTCGTTCTGCCTTTCTTCTTTTCTCTCTTTTTCTCTTTCTCACGTTCAAAAGCCATGAGGCTCTTCCGTTCGATTCTTCTTCTCCCTCGTTCACCTACGATAAACCGATTCTCGATCGTTCGTCATTCTCCTATATACTCGTCGTAAACAAACTCGATGCTCTTTCATAAGTCGATCTCTTGGAATATCTCAAAACTTTAATGAATATTATCTATTATTTTTTGTTACTTGAAACATTTCATATAATTACAAATCGCTCCCCCTCCCTCCTCTATTAATTATGATTCCTTCTCTGTCCTACACTCTATCTTTATCTCTTCTCTCTCGCTTTCTCTCTCATACGTTCTCCTCCAACGTTATATTCGGTTTAGTGGCTTAATACGATGAAACAGATATGGACAACATATGTTGATAATTATTAATGTAAAAATATATTAAAGAGATGACAAATGGGAATTAATTTCCGATAGAACGTTTTACGTTTCAGATATAATAATGTTATCTATAGATTTTAAATATCTAATGAACTTTACGACGTAACACTCATTCATTTATTATATCGTCATTTACTATTTTGATGTTACTTAGTAACATCGATGAAACTTACGAAGGGATATCTGTCAAATGTAGATATTAAATTTTTGTGAAAAAGAAAAGAAGAAAGGAAAGAAACGGGGGAAAGAAAAGGGAGCGGGAAAGGAAACCTCTGCGAATAGAAATCTTCAAAAATAATTATTAAAAATATAAAAGATAAATGTACATATATGTATAAATATATTCGAAGATAAAAAATATTTCGTACATTATGGTAAATTATTATATATTATATATTGACGAAAAGAGAAAGAGTATGTAGATATTACGACGTAGGTGTTAAATACGTGTTCAGTTGGTGAGAGAAATAAGCCGTTTTGTAGTTGGGTTTCATAGTTGCCCTTCCTCCTGGCCGAGCCAAGGCACGCGATGACGTGATTCTATCGATTATTAAACGAATAATATGCGGCGGCTCCCTAGCACTGGCCCGTACCATGTTCTCTCATAGTCGGGCACAACACATAGGAGCCAATTTCGGTATGAACCGTATGAGGGAGTTTATGATCGCGCGATAATCCCAAAATGTTCGGCACCGAGTGATACGATGGTGAAACGAAATACAGTTGCCACGTCGGGAACTAATTTCGCGGAAGGTTTCGGCCCGAAAATTCGCCGATTATTGTGGTAACAATCGGGCACGTCAAATTTCTAATGATAATAAGAATTTTGATTTCCTTTCTTTTTCTTTTTTGCTTTACGCCAATTTTAGTCCCTCCACCTTTTCTCCTCTCCCCCCTCCCCCAACGCCCTCATGTCATCCCATTTAATAATAATTTTTACATCACCAAAATATATCTTCCCTGTTTTATGATATATTCTTATATATATAGAAAAGAAAAAAAATAAATAAATAAATAAAAAATAACAAAAAATGAGTTCCCTATTTTGCTATAGGTCGAACGAAGCTATTAAAAATCACAACCTTTTTTTTTTTCTTTTTTTTTTTCTTTTTCTTCTTTCTTTCCCCTTTTACCTCCCCCCCTCCCCCCGTACCACCCCTCAATCGATCATCACTTCATGTGACACTGCATGTGTATGTACATAACATCGCTAATATTTTCAAAGAGAAACAATCTAATAGTTTCTTTGATTTGCGCGCTAAGGAAAATATATATATATATATATATATATATATATATTTTTTTTTTTGTCTTTCTTTTTTTGCAATGTCGTCAGTGAAATTTATTTCTCGCTCGTTTAATCGGTCATCGCACCTTCTCCACGTTTTCTAATGAAAAGAAAGAAAGAAGAGAAAATGTAACGAGTGTCCGTGCTTGTGTACGAAAGATCGTCCTTCCAAGTATCGAATGAAAGAGAGATATCCTCTCTCTCTCTCTCTCTCTCTCTCTCTTTCTCTCTTTCTCTCTTTCTCTCTCTCTTGGAAAGGAAATTATCAAGACGGTGAAATCTCATCGAGGATTTATAGACGCGTTTGTCTCTTGGTGTTACCGACTACGAATGCTTTTCTCCCCGCCGACAAATAGATATCGTAACGATCGTGACAGATCGTGAAAGGTCGAAGTAACCAACGATGCATAACGAGAAAAAAAGGATCGAGCTAACGAAGTAGCCAACTTGCCACCCGCTGCATCAACGGAGGCCAATGATGTCGTCCGCCCTCTTTCTCTTTCACACACACACACACACACATATATATATATATATATATATATAGACGTGCACATACATGTGCACGCATGCACGCACGCACGCACGCAGATACATAGTAAAATCGTGTTTGCACAACTCTTTGTTTCTGAAGTATAGATGAGGATGCGTTAGTATGTATGGGAAAACGAACGGTCAGCAACGATTCTCTTTCTCTCTCTTGTACTCCCTCACGAGCAATTCGGACCTAAGCTTTTTTTACGCTTGTGTTGTATGCATAATAGCGTTAGGATTCATTAGCAATCAGAGATGGACAGGAGCTCCGGTCCCGGATTGTTTACCGGACTGGTCCGTTCTCGTACCCATTTTCTTTCTCTCTTTCTCTCTCTCTCTCTCTCTCTCTTTATATATATATATATATATATATATATATATATATATATCTTTTTCTCTCTCTATCTCTTCGCCTCTTACGCTCCCCCTACTCTTTTTTGTCCCTTTTATCCCTTTATCCTCTACTTTTACAACTCCCTCGAAACACGAGGCACGCCTGTCTTGCCGAACGTCTGATCCTTTTCTCTGATTCAGCGGAAGCGAATCCGCATACTTACGATAGAGAAAGATACTTAAACCGTGATATTCGAAGTATCACTGAAAAATTTTTCCCCACTACGGGTCGGCCTGGACGACTGTAGAGATTGAGAGAGAGACAGAGAGAGAGAGAGAGAGAGAGAGAGAGAGTCAGATGATGATGATGAGCGAGTGTGAAGCGAATAAATGAGGATGAGAAGGAGGGAGGAAGGGAGATAGGGCATGAGTGCTTGTTCGATTTTAAAAAAGCAAAAAGAAAAAAAAAGAAAAAAGAAAATAAAAAAAAAAGAAAAAGAAACAGAAAAAACAAAACAAAACAAAACAAAACAAAAAAAAAAAAGTAAAATAAAATAAAAAAGAAAAAATCAAAAACGACCGAGGGTATTCGAGTTAGCAAAGGTGGACAATCGCAAATCGGATGCATTGCCGTGCAAGGCCAAAATAAATACTGCGATAACCCATTTTCGTGCGATGCATGCTGCCCGGCGATAGCTTGTTTGCTTTATCATTTTTTCAGGAGATTTCTGCAAAGTGTAAATACCCTGGAAAATGTAGGGAATAGAAGCGATTAAACATAGCGAGCATAAGCGCTTCGGGCTATGCTCTTTCGGTCTGTGTTTTCGACATAGTCGACACAGGCGTTGCATCCTCGTCGGAACACTCGCTGTCGACCTCTCGTTGTTGCTCTCTCTCTCTCTCTCTCTGTCTCTCTCTTTCGATATCGCAAAAACATTTTTTTGCTATAATCGAATATGAAGGAAACGCCGTCGTTGTGATCGCACCAATAAAAATTTAGGAAACGTAATGTGTAATCGTTTTAGACTGGTAAAAAACCGACGAAACTTTGTCTTCTTTTTTTTTTTTTTTTCTATTTTTTTATCTTTCATCTTGAGATCTATAGAGATTACGAATTCTTTCGATTTTGATTCTATTTTTTTCCAATTCTTCATTCCCATAAAAATTTTCCTTCGTTTTTTCTCTCTTTCTCTCTCTCTCTCTCTCTCTTTCTCTCTCTCTCTCTCTCACTCACTCACTCTCTTTATTTGTTTTTATTTTTTTTTTTTTTTTTTTTTTTTTTTTTTTTTTTTTTTATTTTATTTCGAAATTTTTCACCAATCGCATCCATCACGCGAGAATCCACGCTATTTCGATATTTCGAAACGACAAAGTGTCCTTTATAAAGTTCAACTGCAAACGGTTTATTGCGACATTTTTGTATCTACGTTACTTTTTTTATTTATTTATTTTGTTTTTTTTTCGGGAAAGAGACGGAGAAGGAGATAAAGGGGGGGGGGCGAGAGAGAGAGAGAGAGAGAGAGAGAAAGGGAAAGAGGGAAATCGGTGACCGAAGCATTTTATCGTAATAACACGAAATAGAGCGATTTCACGTGGAAACGCTTTTTAATATTCTCGAAAACAAACGAGACTATCCTTTGAAATACTTCCTCTTTTACGCGCCCGCGCGTGTCTTCTTTGATCTCCTTCAATGTTTTTCTTTATTTATCTTTTCATATGCGAGAGACGGTACTCGGAAATGCGACGATTTTAGCTTTCGAGTTAGTACCGAAAGAGCCAAGCGAAAATATGTACTTTGTCACGGAGGATACTGAACTTAGATCTACGTTTTGTATTAATATAATCAATTGTAACATAGCAATATAATTTTTTCCTTCGACATATATAATATTTATAAAAAATCATTGATCTATCAAAAAGAAGAAGGAAGGGATAGGGAAAAAGAGAAGATTAAAAATTAAAAAATACAAAATATATGAATAAATAAAAGAAAAAAAAAAAAAAAAAAAAGAAAAAAAAATTAACGAAAAAAGAAAGAAAAAAAAAAAAAGAAAAAAGAAAGGAAGAAAAGAAATTTTGATTGATAAGAAATGGTGTCGATCGAAGAAATTGTATATACATATTTATCAAAGATCAAGGATAAAGAAAAATTATTATAGAAATATATATATACACACACACACACATACAGAGAGATATTCTAAATATTAGTAAAAAAAAAAGAAGGAAAAAGGAAAAAAAAAAACAAACTTGCTAAATGAAAAATCGCTTTTGTAAGCGGTAATTTCTAACGTATTAATAAACGTAGTAGCGTGTCTTCGAGCAGTCAGGCAACGTTTTTAATGTCACAAGGTTATTACAGCTAAGCTTGAAGCTTTTAATGCGGAGTATACTTACACAAGAGTGGAAAGTAACGGCGGACAAAGAGCAAAGAACTGCGAGAAGTAGCGAGAGGTTAGCGAAGAAGAGATGAGACGTAAACCGCCATTCCCGTCGTCGTTGTCGTTGTACGAACGTAAAAGCTAAGAGAAAAAGAGAGAGAGAGAGAGAGAGAGAAGAGAGAAAGTGAGATAGCGGGACAGGGGGACGGGGGTAGAGTGAGGCGGAGGTTAATTTGAGGTAGGAAAGAAGACGCGGTAGTAGACAAGAGAGGCGGCAAGAGAGATAATTTCGTGACATTAAAAATGATATCAGAGAGGAAAATGCCGCGGGATAAGGATGGTTAGGTGGTATGCCTTTGGGGGTGGGTATGAGACGAACGGGGGATGAAACGACGAGTCGTCCGAGAAATAAGCGAGAAAGGAACGGTTGCTTCCTTCCTTCCTTCCTTCCTTGCTTGCTTGCTTGCTTGCTTGTTCGAGGAGAAGAGAAAGCATGCTATATAAACAGAACTTAGGTAAGTACATTACAAACTGTAATGGCGGATCCGAGCTGTCGAAATTCTTCGTCGACGACGTTTAGTAAAAACGTTGAGAGAGAGAGAGAGAGAGAGAGAGAGAAATGTCTCTTTTGTACTATAATCAACAGCACCATAAGTAAACTCGCTTATTATGCCATTATTATCGAGAGAAAAAAAGACAGAGAGACAGAGAGACAGAGAAACAGAAAGAGAGAGAGAGAGAGAGAGAGAGAGAGAGAGAGAGAGAGAGAGAGAGAGAGAGGGAGAGAGAAAATTACGTTTTTCCGGACTAACGAGCCAATAGAAGAAAAGATATAGAGAAGAAAATAGATGTCCTTCTGTATCCTTACCGATAAATCCTTTTCCCTTCTTCTTTTTTTTCTTTTTTTCTTCTTTCTCTTTTTTCTCTTTTTTTTACTTTTTTTTACTTTTTTCCAAACTTTCCCAACGTCCGTTCTCATTATTTATACGCATTATTTGCGCATTATTCTTATCTAAGAGGAAAAGTTTTTTCAAGTCGAAGATCGAAATAATGTTGCGGGTTATAATCGTCAAGTTGGTAAATGAAATTGTAGCGATAGCTAATCGGGATTACGAGAGGTTTATATTTTATGGCACTCGACGACAGCATAAAATTCATCGTCGGACAATTAGAAAGGATTCTCTTTTTTACCCTTCTTCCATTTCCTTCCCCCAACTCCAACGCTACTCCTCTTTTACCCTCCCTCAACCCATCTCACTATTATAGCCATCTCGATCTCTGTTGTTGGCGATTAGTTTTTCCCTGGACAAAATGTGTTTCGTGTTATGGACTATATCATTTAGAGTTCATTCGAAAGGTAAAGTATAAAAGGAGATATGTAGATAAATTAAATACGTGGAGTGAGAAAGAGGGAGTAAGAGAGAAAAAGAGAGAGAGGAAGAGAGGGAGAGAGAGAGAGAGAGAAAAAAAAATTTATTATAGCTGGGGTATGAAATCCTGTGAGGCAAAGTAAACACTTATCAAGTAATCGAGAAGAAGATAAAATGTGTACAACGATAATAATGAAGAATTGAAGTACGACTGTTTATATGATTAAAAATAAATGGGAGAAAGAGAAAAGAGAGAGAGAGAGAGAGAGAGAGAGAGAGAGAGAGAGAGAGAAGGAGAGAGAAAGAGATACATAACGATAAAATATAATAATAGCTTACAGTTAGACAGAACCAAGCAATTTACTTCAAACACAAATCTAAAATCTACGATCTCGTGTATTAAAGATAAAATTATTATCGGCACTTTGCTAATTAAAGCTTAAAATTATGATTTCTTTTTTGTTTGACTTTACTTTTTATCTTTTCTCTTTTCATTCCTTTTTCCTTTTTTTTCTCCTTTTTTTTTCTCCTTTTTCTTTTCTCCTTGATATTTTATTTCTTCCTCAATATAAGTTTTTATTTTTTATTTCTTTTATTTACTTTTTTCTTTTTTTTCTTTTTTTTTTTTAAACGAGAGAACATTTAATTTTTAAGAAGTTCAAAGAAAAAGAAATAAAAAATGAGAATGCTTTAATATCGGAAAAGAAAGTTTTCGTCGATCTTTAACTTCTCTCTCTCTCTCTCTCTCTCTCTCTCTCTCTTTATCTATCTATCTATCTCTTTCTTTCTCCCTCACTCTCTCATACATATGGGTAGATACTTTTTTTTTTCTTTTTTTGAGGGAGAGAAAAAAGGATAAAGAAACAAGGACAAGAATATGTGGGTGGTGGACTGTAGCAGCATGTTGCACGATCGTAAACACTTTGCATATTTCCCATTCCATTGGTGAACCCTTCGACCTACCACTTTCCCTTCGTTTCCTTTCACACTCGTTCTTTCGATCCACCCCGCATATCCCAGCCAGCCCATCTCACTCATTCTTTCATTCTTTCTTTATCTATCTACCTATCTACCTATCTCTCTCTCTCTCTCTCTCTCTCTCTCTCTCTCTCTCTCTTTTTCTATATAGTGGCGTTTCGCAATTAGCTAAAATCGATCGTACGAAGGCACCCGATGGAACGCTATCTCGATAATCGTGGTGAGTTTTAGGGTGACGCCTATAATATCGGAGAATTTTATTCCGTTATTTCGTTGGTTATTTCACGAGTCTCAGTCTCATAGGTGCGTCGATAATTAGCACATTTTTTTAGGGATACGAAGTGCCATTCTCAAATCGTTTCGTATATCTAATTATCTACCTGATAGTTTCTCGTCGAGTACGATGACCTTTTCGATGGTCCTTTTCTCTTCTTCTTCTTTTTCTTCTTATTCTTGTAAACGTGATCGATCGATGGTAGATGATGGAATGAGAACGGGACCGTTTAAGAAGGGGAATATAATTCGAACGTTTTAACGAATTTTAACTGAATAACTTTTCTTTCTCTTTTTTTATATTTTTTTTTTCCTTTTTTTTCTTCTTTTCTTTTTTTTTTTTTTTTTTTTTTTTTTTTCTTATTTTACAATGACGACTTTAAGTCTCGGTCGACTATTATTTTTTAGACTTATTATTTTTTACTGTATATTGTCGAAAGAACGATGAGTTTGTCGTAGGACCATGAGGGTAAGAGAGGGACGATTATCGACTCTCTCTCTCTCTCTCTCTCTCTCTCTTTCTTTCTTTTCGAGATTTTTAATAAAAGAGAAAAGAAGAAAGAAAGAAGACAGAGAGAGAGAGAGAGAGAGAGAGAGAGAGAGAGAGAAAGGCAATATGAGAAAGAATTAGCGAATAAGCGGCGCACAATGAAAACTGACTAAACTGACAATAATAATTCCATTAATTTTCGGAGTCGCCGCGAAAGTTCGGGGCCACTTCAGGAATTGTGCGGTGAGAAAGCTTGCTTTGGTAAAACGAGAAGGAAAAGTAGGTGGAGGAGGAGACAAGAAAGAGAGAGAGAGAGAGAGAGAGAGAAAGGGTGAGAAGGACGGAAGGGAAGCGAAGGACAGAGAAAGAGAACTGTAGCGGTAAAGTTTAGGCGCGGCCGGTTCATTAAGAAAGAAAAGCTCGTTGCTTAACAGTTGAAGGGAAGAATACTCCCTTTTTTCTGCGAAATTATATATATATATATATATATATATATATATATATGCCATTGAATATAAATAAATATAACATTGCAATAATTAAATCATATACATTATGCAAACGAATTAATAATTAATATATTACTAAGGATATTAATAAATATTAATAAGAATTTACTATATAAATATATGAACATGTATGTATGCATGATATTTATATATATATATTATTATATGATTAAATTATTATAAATCATCGATTAGTTATCTTAATTAATTTCAAATGATATAATTAAACGATATAAACGTAATAAAAAATAAATGTCGAAAGGGAACGTTCTCCTTTTATCCCGTTATCTTCGAATTTCAAAGCATTTTTAAAGCAACCGATTCCGAGAAGAGCGTTCACGTAAATATTTCTTCTCGCTGATGAAATGAGAGGAAGAAAGAAAGAGAGAGAGAGAGAGAGAGAGATGAAAAGAGAAAGAGAGAATGACGGAGCAGCAGAGAGGAAGGAGGACGGGAAGTTGGTTCGAAAAATACGGAAGGAATATCCGCGATATTAGTCGGTGTTATACTTCTGCCCGTTATATTTGATCGGGTCGTTCGTGTAAGAACACTCCCGAAGCCTCCCTTCTTCTTCTTCTTCTTCTTCTTCTACTGCTACTTCTACTTCTTCCACCCTTCTCTACGAAGCTATTGGCGCTCATCCTGATTCTCCCTTCCCCAGCGAGTCTCTGCAGCGTAATGTTGGTTAAATAATATCCGCGCTTCCAACCGTAATTATCTCGCTCTCAGATTTTCTGCCTTGCGGGGTTAGAAAGAGAGAATGAAGGGGAAAGAGAGAAAGAGAGAAAGAGAGACAGATAGATAGATAGATAGATAGATAGATAGATAGAGAGAGAGAGAGAGAGAGAGAGAGAGAGAGTATGATGGTGCTACTGCTATTGCCGCTACTGTTACTGCTGCTAACTCGAAAGGGACTCGTGAGAAAGAGAAAGATAAAGATAAAGACAGAGAAAGAAAGAGAACGAGAGAAAGAAAGAGAGAGAGAGAGGGAGAGAAAGGTAATGGAGGGGGAGGTGGATTGGTAGGAAAAGGGGTGGTATGAGGAGAGACGAGACTTGAAGATTGAAGGAAAAGGCGAGAGTTCGTGGGGATTAGAGAGATAGCGCTTGATATTCCACCGTTGCGGATATATTCAGACCTTTCGAAGGTCGGACGACTCGTAACATTTATTATTCAGATTATCGGCTGTACATCGCGTTCGAGCTTGGCTAAGATTTATGCGGCATCGCGTGTCTTCTCCTCTACGTCGTTTGAGATACTGCCAAACCGTTTCTTCGACGTTACAATGCGAATCTCTCTCTCTCTCTCTTTTTTCTTTTCCTTTTTCTTCTTTTTTCTATTTTTTTTTTCTTTTCTTTTTCTTTTTTCTTGTTTTTTTTTTTTTTTTTTTCTTTCTACTTTTCCCCTTCTTCCGTTCTAAGAGGACAGAGATATTCAACGGAGATTCTTCAAATACTTTTCTCTTATTTTCCTTCCAATTGCGTTTAATACTATCTTCATTCGCTTCTTTTTTTTTTCTCTGTGTTCTTTTTCTTTTTCTTTTTCTTTCTTTCTTTTTTTCTTTTTTAAGCTTAACGAAAATCTCTTTTCTTTCATTTCTTTCTTTCTTTCTTTCTTTCTTTCTTTTTTAGTTTGACGAAAATTTCTTTTTTTTTTTTCTCCTTTTTTTTTTTCTTTCTTTCTTTCTTTCTAAATAATCAAAAATAATCGTTTGCCCTGTCGAAAGTAAAGAATCTAGATATCGAAATAATTTTCTTTAACATTACGTTTAACATAGATTATGATTTTGTTTAAACGTTCATTTGATTGACATTGGCTTACGTAATCATATTAATTTTTGGTTGACTTATTTTAAAATGTCTAATGATGATTATTCTGTCAATATGAAAAATTACGTCGTACGATATTGCATATTTTAATAATGTTTTCGATGCGAACATTTTTATCTCGAATCTGTTTTCGACGTACTTGAAGGAAAAAAAAAAAAAGAAATAGAAGAAAAAAGAAAAAGAAAAAGAAAAAAAAAGGAAAGAGAAAAAAAGAATTTTTAACGATCATGCATGATTAAAAAATAAAGAAAAAAAAAAAAAGAAGAAAAAAAAAAAGAAAAAAAAAGAAAAAAAAAGAAAGAAGAAAAAGAAGAAAAAAAAAAAATAAAAGAGAAATACATACAATCAAAGAGAAGAGTTTCATCGGTATGTAAACAATGATCGACTTCGTCTCTGTCTGGAGTTATCTTTAGAAATGAAATAACGAAAGAACTTTTCTTCTCTTCGAAAGAGAAGAAGAAGAAGAAGAAGAAGAAGAAGAAGAAGAAGAAGAAGAAGAGAAAAGGAAAGAAAAGAGAAGAAATGAAGAAAGGGAAAAAAAAAGAAAAATGAAATGGATGCGGAATGTTATCCTGTTGTTTGTAATGCGGCGAACGAAAGAAGAAGAATAAAAGAAAAAAAAAAAAAAAAAGAAAAAAAGAAAAAAAAAAAGAACAAAAAGATAAAGAAGAAGAAAGAAAGAAGGAAAAAGAAAGAAGGAAAGAAAGGGGAACAGAAAAAAGAAGCTAACAATAAGTCGAAACACAGTGAAAGGAAGAAGAGCAGCGTATATTTGATGAATAATTCATCGATCGCGAAGGATATTAGCGAGTAAAAGGGAGAAAAAGAGAGAGAAAGGGAGAATGCGCGCGCGTGTACATGGCGAGCCACGAGCCGAGCAATAGTAACATGTAAATGAAGCGATAAATTTTGCATGGACAGCTTGCGAAGAGTTTGGGCCGATAACCCCAATTTGACCGGCGTCCTCCATTTTGCCGAATTCTCTTTATCTATGTCTCTCTCTCTCTCTCTCTCTCTCTCTCTCTCTCTTTATTTTTTCATTTTTTTTTTATTGTTTCTTCTTTTTATGTTTTTATTATTACTTTTAATATTTTTTCTTTTTTAATCTTTTCTATCCTTTTTTGTTTCTTTTCTCCCTTTCTCCCTCTCTCTCTCTCTCTCTCTCTCTCTCTCTCTCTCTCTCTCTCTCTATCTGTCTATCTCACTCTCGTACGCTTCTTCTTTATTGTTTTATTCTTCGTACTTCGTCGAGTACCAACTTGCCGCTCGTTAGCCCTTTGCCGTTCGATCGTAACTTCATATATCGAAAACTAACGTACAGTTCGAAAACGATCGAACGAAGGAGTATAACGGGTATTGATAAAATAATAAAAATAATGAAAAAAGAACAAAAAAAAAAAAATCACAAAGGAAAACATAATATAACAAGAAAGAAAGAAAAGATAAAAGTTACTACATAAAGTCATTAATCGTTTCATTTTTCACGATCGAACTCATGACTTTTTTATAAGGTTCTTTTTCTTTTTCTTTTTTTTTTCAAAGAAAACATATATTTACATGATATGAAAAATTCATTAATTTTGACAATTATTACTTCATTTTTTTTTTTAAATTAACAATGAATGAATCATTAATATTATTTACATACATACATACATACATACATACATACATACATACATACATACATACATACATACATACATACACACATACATACATACATACATACATATATACATACACACATACATACATACATACATACATACATACATATATATATATATATATATATATATATACTATTGAAAAATTTTTCAAATACAATCTTTACAGAAATATCAAGCATACCCTTTGGGGTAATATAATATTAATATAAAATACGTTTTTATTATCTTTAACGTTTATCTTTACAAACCTTTGTAACGTTTCTCTCGTCACGTGACAATACCGTAGAAAAGAGGAAGAGAAGAGGAGAAGAATTTCCGCTTTACGATCGCTCCAAGGGGATACTTTTCCTCGTGATTTGCCCGTTTAGCCATTGCTCGAGTTTAAGGGAAAGTTTCATTCTGGCTGGAGGCTTATCCGGCGAGAAGATCGACCGGCCGAGATCCCAGCCCTTTTCGGAAAGCAAGAGCGGTTCTTCGAACGGCCCTCGACGCCAACCACCAACCCCTTTTTCTCTTAGCGACCGCCGATTCACGTTAAAGGAGGGTCTGAGGGTGGTTAGGAAATGCCACGGAGGTAGGGGTGGTGTGGCGGGTTAGCTGGAAGATGGGGGGGAGGGGATGGGAGTGGAGATGTGGGCTGAGGGTGGAAAAAGAGCTATGAGGAGGAGGAGGAGGGGGTGTGGCGCGGGTGGGCGGGGGTAATGGCACCGCGTTGCGGTTTTAAGCTTTTACGACCGAATTACGACTTTTCAACTATTTTTACGAGAGTTGTTTCAATTATTTCACCAATTTGCAATTAAGACCGGCCGACACTGCCGCCGTCTCGCTACTTTCTACCCCTTTCTGCCTGCTACCCCTTTTCCTGTGTATCCATATATATATATATATATATACACACACATACACATAAACCTCTTGGCTAACCCGGTAAGAGCGCAGTCGGTGAAGTTGGTGGTTCCTAAGGGTTGGCACCTATTCGTTGTTTTATGAGGATGATAATTTCGCGATTAGTCAATTAAAGCTGGAAAACATTCGTACGTTGGATAGTCTTTATAATCGAATAATATCTCATCTTAGTTTGATTTTTTAAAGATATTCGTACGTTTTCTAGATGTATCTCGTCGATAATTATTTTCTGTTAATTTTTGTTTTTTTTTTTTCTTTTTTGTTTTTTCTTTGTTTTTTACCTTGGAAAATTAATGAACGACATACTATTGTTTCATCGTTTCAATAATATCACATAAAACTCGACCTTCATATCAGTAATATTGTAACTATTAGGTATATTCTTACTTTAACTGTTAACCTAACACCTGGATAAAAGAGAGAGTGAGAGAGTGAGAGCGAGAGAAAAAGAGAGAGAGAGAGAGAGAGAGAGAGAGAGAGAAAGTGCTAGTAAGAGGTCAGTATTTGCTTCGCACGGAACGATGAGCTCCTTGCTATGTCCGTAGTTGGCTCCTTGGAAAGTAAGGGCTCTGACGAAGGGAGTTATACATAAGATAGTAGTAGTAGTTGTATTAGTAATAGTAGTAGAAGCAGTAATAGTAGTAGTAGTAGTATATATAGTCAGGGGTGTGGGAGATTCGAACTGCCAGGTCGAAGGAACGAACCGGTGGCGCGGAATAACGGTAAGTCTAGTGTTTATTTGATGGCCCGTAATCACGCTATTTTGTCATCAACGGTAGGCCTCCTTCCGAGGCGATGTAGAGCTTCGCCGGGGGTGCTTTTGCACTTGTACTCGCCCTAACTCAACTCCCAACATTGTGTTTTCTACGTTACCTCCCTCATACCTTAACTTACTCCTCTCTTAGTCTCCCGAGCTCACTCACGTGAAGGAGAAACTAATTCGAAGGCTTTGCCGCAGTCCTGGGCGCATCTTACTTCCGGTGCACTACCCTGAAACACAAGTAGAACATGCACGCATACCAATCAAATCTTCGACCTCCCTTTCTCTTTCTCGGTTTATCCTTTCTCACTTATATACCTTTTTATTCTTCCTTTCTTTCGTTCCTTTTTTTTTTTTCTTTTTTCCTTTTCTTCTTTTTTTTTTTTTTTTTTTTCTTTATTATCGATACTTTTAAATCTTGTACGTATTATAGATACGTATTATAAATAAATATATATATATATATTTTTTTTTTTTCTCAATTCTTTATATTTTCGATTTAATAATAAATTAAAGATTTTTAAAAAATCGAAACTGTGATAGTACTTGATTGAAATATTTAATAAGTTTATTTATCGGAAGACGTGCTGTCTCGTTAATGCGTAAAAACTTTTCCTTTTTTTTTTTTTTTTTTTTTTTTTTTTTTTTTTTCTTTTTCTTTTATAAAGACTTAGTAATTATTTATTTTCTATCTCTCTCTTCGTGTATATAAATAATATGTTTACATAAAACAATATATATATATATATATATATATATATACACGCACGAGTAAACGTATCCTTGATAATTCCTTTTTTCTCCGTAAACACGAAGGACGAAGTAAATGCCGTTGTGTTCTTCCAGCGTGTAAATACAGACACACGCGAAAGAAACGTAAACGATAATAAAGAGAAGGAAGATAGTACGATTCGTAGGGCGTATTGTTTACGCTCTTCTCCTCGTTTCTCTTTCTCTTTCTCTCTCTCTCTTTCTTTTATTCGCGTGGGAGGACGAAAGTGGAGCTAATTAGATAGCGCTTACCGAGCGATCGTACAAAGTAGGAAAAAAAAAAAAAAAAAAAAAAAAAAAAAAAAAAAAAGAAAATGTAGGGAGGATAGAGATAGATACGAGCGTTGTATATGCGGCGTATAAAGAAAAGCTATGGTATGAACGAAAGAAGGGTAGAAGGTGGTAGGCACGAGGAAGGGAGAAAGAAAGAAAAAAAAAAAAAGAAAAAAGAAGAAAATAAAAAAAAAGAAAAGAAAAGGAAAGGAGAAAAAAAAACTGCGTGATGGAGTCTCGTTTATGCGGCGTATAACGTGCCGGACCGCCGTATTACTTCCAATGCATAATTGCGCCACGTAATAGCGTCTACCAACAAATATGCCTGCAATTACCCCTTTCTCCCTAACACACCCCGTCTATATTTCTTTTTTTTCTTTTTTCTTTTTTTTTTTTTTTTTTTCTTTCCTCTTCTCTTTTCTTCCTTCCTCCTTTCTCCTCCTTTTTCTTCTCTCTTTCTCTTAGGTTATGTATTACCGATCGGTAAACTTTGCGCATTTTCATTTATTCCACACGATAGATCTACATACATACGTACATACATATGTACATACATATGCACCACGTGTTTTCCGTTTTAAAAACGTTTTAAGGGCTCTTTGCAAATAGATCCGTTTCGATTTTATTTACGTTCCGTCATTTTCTTCTTTCTTCCATCCCTGCACCCCCGTTTTTTTTTTTTTACTTTTCTTTTGCGTTTTTTTGTTTTTTTTGTTTTTTTGTTTTTTTTTTTTTTTTCGTTTTTTTTTCTTTCTTTATGGAACAAGAATCCATGTCGTAATCTCAGATTACACATTTTTTTTTACGATCAAAATGTATGTTAAGTACATTGATGAATCTACTGAAGGTATTAAAAGGGAAAGGTAATTAAATTGTAAAATATGTTTTATTGAAAGAAACAATTTAAATGTTAATCGGGTAAGTTTTAATGGAAAACACGATACATATACACACACACACATATATATATATATATATTTTTTTTTTCCCGAATTAATATCATAAAGTCCCGTATAATCCTGATCGGTACGATCTTAATCGATTGATGCTTGCAAAATATACGATGAAAATATAAATGATTATAAAACATGACGAATATTAATTTATTTAAAAAAAAAAAAAAAAGAAAAAGAAAAAAATAATAAAAATAATAAAAATTTTCATCCAACGAGTAATAAAGGTATAAAGATATTAGAAGGGATATTACGATATTAGTCGTATAACGTGCGTGCGACGTTACGTTAAGTTCTTGTACGGTCGTTAATGAGAAAAGAAAAATTTGCGAATGTCCGTCAAGGTTGAAACGTAAACGCGTGTCATGCATAATCAAGAACGTCAGCTTAGAAACTGCTAAATTAATCGATGTTTTCCACGTGGAAAAGAGGAAACGAGCATTTCATAAAAATTACCATTGCCTTCCTTCTTCAAGAGGAGGAGGAGGAGGAGGAGGAGAAGGAAGAAGGAATAAGAGGAGGAAGAAGAGGAGGGTCGTTTTAAAATGTAAATAAGAGTAGGTACGTGTTAGTCGTTGTAAATGGGTGTCAAAATGCAAATCACACGATTTGTCCCGCTTATCGTATCTAATAAGTTGTAAGCAGGCCACGCGTCGACATTTGGGGAAAGGTCATTTCCTCAATAGAAATAGTAATCAAATATAACTTTGTACGTATTCGTGTCGTAACATTGAATAAATATTATATAAAATTAATGTAAATAAATATGCATATATGTTTACATTAAACATACACACACACGCATATATATTGTTTCAATGTTCTTGTTTCACGTAATTTTCATCTAATATTAATTTCTAATAACTCGTTTTTCAATAGTCTCTCAATGAAATCATAATCGATTTTTCATCATAATGGATTATTATGTCACAGATCTGTCTCTATCTCATTAGATGATCTCTCTCTCTCTCTCTCTCTCTCTCTCTCTCTCTCTCTCTCTCTCTGTCTGTCTCTCTCTGAATGTCTATCTATTTGTCTGTCTGTCTGATGTTCTCTAAACACAAAAGATCATTTATAATTCCGTGTGTCTTACAGTTTGATTAAAATATTTCTTGAATTTAGATCTATCGATCGATCGATCGATCGATCGAAGAATCGATTTACCGTCTCGAATACCCTTAATAAAAGCTTTCCATTTTATCGTACACGATTCTTGATATACGCACGCGAATTCAAAAGACCAATAGCCTAAACTCGATAGCTTCTTGCGGTAGCCCATGGATATAACGCGGATCATAATAATTACCGAAACTTAGCTCAAAGCTTGCGCATCCCTAGTTGTTCTCGCTAGGGTTTATGGATTATGTTCGTTAAGACGGGGTAAAGGGTAAGATGGTTAGATAGAGAGAAAGAGAGAGAGAGAGAGAGAGAGAGAGAGAGGGAGAGAGAGAGAGAGAGAGAGAGAGAGAGAAAGGAAGAGATTAGGCCGTCGTCTTCGTGTCAGACACGTTCGATTTCTCTCACACTCACCAAAGGTATTTTCCACCTTGAATTTCCTTGCCAGTTAGCTAGCTAATACTTCGATCAATCTCTCTCTCTCTCTCTCTCTCTCTCTCACTCTATCTTTCTCTCTTTCTCTTTCCCTCTCAAGTTTAACCTATCTTTCTCTCCCTTTCTCTTTCCCATCACTCGATTCACGACCCTTCTCCTTCGATGCACCGCGAAAAGAGAGACGTTTGCCTCGGCTCGGCAAACTTGTACAAAACTTCGATGCCGGAACTCGTCGGAATAGAACGGAACGGAACGGAACCGTCTCGAGACCGCTTTATACTCTTCACCGCTTGGCTGGCTGGCTTGGCCCGCTTGCCTCGCACGCTGATCCGTATCGCCTAAACGAGGTTCGGCAACGGCGCTTAGCTCAGGGGCCGCCTGGAGAAAAGAGTTTCATTAAAATCGGGTAATGAGGCGGCCGCGCGGTCCGACTACGACTCCTACCACTACTATAGCTATTACTATTACTACTCCTACTGCTACTTTTACTCTACTACTACTATTACTATTACTATCACCACTCTTACTCTTATTTTTACTCTACTACTACTATTACTACTGCTGCTACTATTGCTACTACTACTACTACTACTACTACTACTACTACTACTACTACTACTACTACTACTACTACTACTACTACTACTACTACTTTACGAGTCATGTTATCAACTCGTCGAATTTTCATGTTCTACACGTTCGTCAAGTTATCAAACCTTACTTGGATATTTTAAGTGGCAAGTTCGATCGATCCTAAGTTGCTAGATAATTTGTCTTTTCTTTTTCTTTTTTCAATTTTCCTTTTTTTTCCTTTTCTTTTTTTTTTTTTTTCTTCTTTCTTAAAATTAATTTCAACGTCGTTACTACTAACGAAGAAAAAATTTTTTTCTCCCCGTTATCATACATCTCAAACGGCTTGATGTATTATCTAGAATTATTTAGAATTATCTAAAAAAAAAAAAAAAAAAAGAAAAAATGATGATTATAACTTTCTCAAATATTTTATTAGTTTTCAATGATTTATACGAAAGGTATATTTTTTCGTTGGTAATAGATAGAATAGAGAGAAAAAAAAATTGAAGTTTTAGGACATACGAATTCGTTGAGATACAATATATCGACATTGATTGTTAATAAATTTTAATTTCATAAAAATCAATAATTGTAAATTTTAAATGATCATTATATGTACGAGACAAAAGACATTGGTAATTCTTAAATAGTAACGTATCTCGGTATAAAAACGCATGATCTATCAGGATTAAGATTAAGGCTTGTAAATCCCGTCGTAAAATAAAATTTAAATGAACCAAATGTGCATCTTCGATAACTCATATTCACGTTTTAGTTCTTAGACAGAAAGACGGAAGATATGGTCGCGAAAGAAACTAAGCTCTTCGTCTTTTGTTGAAATCCTCTTTCAACCTTCTCCTCCTCCTTCTTCTCCCTCCTTTCTTCTTCCATTTTCTCATCCTTCCCTTCTTCTTCTTCTTCTTCTTCTTCCCCTATTTCTCTACGACGAACGGAGAACAACCACCGTTAGACTTGAGCGTTGTTAACCGCAATACGACGACAAGTGAGACAAGACGATAGCGTCCATCCCCTTCTCGTTTCTCCCTATCCTTTTCTATTAAGGACAGTACGTTGCCTGGTGTTATTCCGCACTGACCAAAATTTATATACAAAGTATCTTCACTGACCGTATATACCCCACTACCATCTACCATCGGCGAATAAGTAAAACAGTAAACCGAGTTTCCGCGAACAGTTTGACTCCAGGAAGGAAGGAAGGACAGTAGGAAGGATAGAATAATAGAATGAAGGAAGAAGGGACACGATAATTGTGGTTTAACGTCGTAAATTTTACTCCTACAAATGTGCCCAACAATTTTTCTCTCTCTCTCCCTCTCTCTCTCTCTACCATCCCCTTTCTCCCTCTCTTCATTTACTTATATATCTTGCCCTGCATGCTTTTATTTTCTGAAAAAAAAAAGGAAAAAGAAAACAAAGAAAAAAGAGAAAATCATTTCGAAACATTTTCAATAGATACAAATCGTATAAGTTGGTTCGTAATAATCGTCGATAATTCTTCGATAGGCGTGTAAAAGAACGAAATTTCGAATGGCAGCAATCTACTCTTCCACCTCCTCTTCTTCTCTCTTTCCCTCCTCTCCCCCCCCCTCCCTCCCTCCCTCCCTCCCACCTGCCCGGCAACTCCAATACCACTTATTCTCACTCAGCCATCTCGATAAAACGACGAATCCTTTATTGGGATTCGAATAATCCAAGCTTCCTTTCCGAATCTCGTCCGATATCCGATGGCTTTTCTCTACGCGCAATATATTTCAAAGAAATCAAGATCGTGGCTATCCGACGTTGGCTTTTTAGCTAACGTCCCCGAAAGATAAGTTATTGGCGTTGGAATAGAACCTTTACTCTCTCTCTCTCTCTCTCTCTCTCTTTCTCTCTCTCTCTTTTCGTATGTACAATCGTGCGATACACAATTCAACCGAGCTGGTTCATAGCGTTTAGGCGAATTACGCGGTAAATTTTACGCGATATCGAATAACCGTGTTCCATCTTCTAGGGGGCAGGTATGGTATATACATATACATATATATATATATATATACACATATATATATATATATACATACGTGTACGTATTGTAACGAAGTATGTACATACATTGAAGCAGCCAATGGGCCGGGCTATAAAGCATAACGTCCAGGAAGAGGGAGGAAAAGGGTGAAGAGGAGGAGTAAAAGGGGTTAAGAGGAGTAGGAGGAAGAGGAGGAGGTGGAGAAGAGATGGAGGAGGGTGGGTGTGGGAGGTAGAGTTGGTTGCATCGGGTCAGATTTAATACTAGAAATGGGAGGGTGTGGCGTGGACTTCGGTGCTGGACTCAAACGTATCGTGCGCATATGTAGTTATTTCGACTATAGTACATTCCTTTTCAAAAGCTCCCTTGGGATCTCGTATCATACTTCTCGAGAAAGTTTGATCTATGCTGGCCTATTATACAAACCTATCACTTTCTAACCTACCACTTTGATTTATTACAAGTGAATACGTTGAAATCCTATCGTAAACGATAGATATACATACTTAAATTAATTATTTCCCTTTAACATTTTATTTATTTTCTTCTTTTTTGTTGGATATTTTTCTTGTGAAATATTTGAAAGAGCATTTCTTTTTTTCTTGTTGTTGTTATTCTTTTTTTTTTCTTTTCTTTTCTTTTCTTTTCTTTTCTTTTCTCTAGAGATTTTGATTACTCATTATACAGAATATTAATTATAATAATATTTTGAAATATTTTGAAAAATAAAATTTCAAATATATATATATATATATATATGTATATATATATATATAAACTTTGTTATTATCGTTCGAATATCTCGAATTTGTTCGATTGATATTTTAAAATTACGTCGAATTACTTTTATACGTTTAGAATTCTTGTAATTACTTTTCTACGTTCAGTTTCTTGGTTTTGTCGAGAAGTGTACGGAATCGTTGGCGTAGGGAAACTCTCGGCACGGCACTCATTGTAGATGTAACCGCTTAGTATACGGTGGTTGCATGCGGACGGCCAATGCCATCCGCTAAATGCAATAAACACGGAATCTCGCAATTCGCCGCGCTGTGCTTGCCGTTAACTTTAGCTGCCTCGTTCTTCCTCGACTACCAGACGCGACCACGACCGTTTCCTTCTCTTTCCACGGGACTCGAAGAAAACTTTCCAATGGGTTTCTATTCGTTTCTTATCAACCTTACCAATCTAACGGCCCGGTGCCTTGATTCTTCTTTCCGAATACTTGGTACATATATTTTTTCTCTCTTTCTTTTTTTTTTTTCCTTGGTTATTTTCCTTCTTTTTGTTCGTTTCTTATTCATTTCGTTTTCTTCTTCTTCCTTTCTTTTTTTCTTTTTTTTTTTTTTTTTTTTTTTTTTTTTTTTTTTTTTTTTTTTTTTTTTTTTTTTTGGGGGTAGAAAAGGATATTAATACACGCAGTTTCTTTCTCTATTTTTACTTTTTTTTTTCTCTTCTTCTCGTTTATTTTTTTTTTTTTTTTTTTTCTTTTTTTTTTTTTTTTTTCTTTTTTTTTCCCCTGAGATCAATCAATACGACTTATAGGATTAGACGTATCATTCGAAATTACATTTAATTCCTATAAATTTCAATATCTCGTTTCCGTATTATCCACGTATTCGAATATATATCATCGGACTTTCATCGATATTAACGAAATATATAATTTTCAATGCGTTAAAGTAAAAGAAAAAACAATCTGGGGAAAACTTTTATTTTATCATAACGAATGATTAATTAAAAAATGATTAAAACAATATTACTTATTTATTATCCTATGTCCATAGTTAAGCGTAATAGAAATAATAGAAACATTAAAAAAATAATATTCAATATCTTTTAAGATTTTGAATTTGATATTTAAGTATTATACAACGAGAAAGTATGAAAATTGAGAGTAAAGAAGGAGAAAGTGGAGGAGGAGGATGAGGAGGAGGAGGAGAAGGAGGAGAGAGGGGAAAAGGGAGAAATGGTAAAGTGGTTGAAATCGTTTTGGTTAACAGCGAGAAATCGGATGTTCTCGCGGGTTAACAAGAACACCGGTTGGTAGCTCTTGTTCCGATGTGTGTCGTTAGTATTTAGTGTTTAGTTAACATCGGGGACGGAGAAGCCGCCAGTGTTTGTAATTGGTACAGTTTAGCAGCGACGAAAGCGATTGTGTACCTCGCAGATTTCAGGCAGATTTCCGAAAGACGAGCAACCAGACCGATTTGCTTTTGTCGTTTACTCGGCATAGCATGGCCCGTTACATCGAGACATTTTCAAATCGGCGCGGGAAAAGCTCCGCGCCAGATGGCGCCCGCCTACGTATCGCGGTGGTCGTTATCTACAATTAGAATATTCGCCAAGCTCTGATCTCCAAATAATAACACCTTCGTTTCCTAAGCTAAGAAGATTAAACGACAACCTTCTCTCTCTCTCTCTCTCTCTCTCTCTCTCTCTCTCTTTCTCTCTGTTTTACAATTAGAGATATAAGACATAAGATAATTTTGTTATTATTAATTGATATTAACGAAGTAAAAAATATGACTAATAAATAAAGGAAAAGATATATTTCTTCTTTTCTATCATAAGTAAAAAAAAAGAGAGAAGAGAGAGAGAGAGAGAGAGAGAGAAAACCATCCAGCATAAAGTAGGTTATTAACGTGTATCACTCACGGCACGATAGGGTTTTTATATCCACGAGTTAGTATTCAGGAACGCGTATACCCACTTATTTCGAGATCAGGAACACCCCTTCGCCCCCTTTTTTGGAGAGTCAAGAGAGACGACTTTAGGAAGGCCCGTCGAGTACTCTCTTCCTCAACACCGACAACACCCCGTATATTTCATTCTTTAAACAACAAAAAAATGCTAATGCCCTGCCCGGGCCCGTTATCGACTTGGCTCTGTATATGAAATAATAAATAATCGGGTAAGCCCCGGCGGCCATTATTTTTACGTCGACTTTACTCTCCGAGATACACACATTTTTGGGAGCGCTACTCCGGGGGTTGCGTCTACCACCTTTCTACTTCGTCTGAGCCCCCTATCCTCCCTCCCTCCCTCACTCTCTCTCTCTCTCTCTCTCTCTCTCTCTCTCTCTCTCTCTCTTTCATTCCGCACCCACTTTCACCTCTTCCCAACCTTCTCTCTCTCTCTCTCTTTCTCTCTCTCTCTCTCTCTCTCTCTCTCTCTCTCTCTCTCTCTCTCTCTCTTTCTCTTTCCCACATTTCGTTATTATATACGTCGAGTACGTGACGTCGTCGAGAACGTAGCTTAAGCGAAAGACTTTCGCGTCGTTTTTCCCCGTTACGATCGTTCGATTTGACAATTTTCTTTTTTATGTTTTTTTATTTTTTTTTTTATTTTTTTTTCTTTACTTTTTTTTTTCTCTACGAACATGATTTAAGCTAAAGTTCGCCTTACGTATAAGCATTATTATACATGTAGGTATATATATATATATATATATGCGCGCACGCGTGTATGTGTGTGTATATGTGTGTGTATATGTGTATATGTTATGCTTTTCGTTTCTCACGTGACAAAGAAGAATATTCTTATATCTAACGAATTTCAAAGGGCCGAAGGTCCGAAAGGAAGAACGTCGCTCGTGCGAGTGCTTCCTATCGATCGGAATCCCAGAAAACTCAATCGTTTACCTTTGAATTCTCTCGCGGAATATAAAGTTCATAAGGCGGGCTTATATATATATATATATATATATATATATATATATATATATATATATATATATTTTTTTTTTTCTATATTTCTTTCTGCGAGAATTCTGTCAATTTTTAAGGTGTGTATTTCTTTTTCCTTCTTTTTCATTTTTCTTTTTCATCTTCCTCTTTTTTCATCTTCTTCTTCTTCTTTTCTTTTTTATTTATTTATTTATTTATTTATTTATTTTGTTCTTTTTTTTTTTTTTTTTTTTTTTTTTTTACTATCTTCTCGTAAAGAGATAAATTATGGTTGATCGACGATAACGGCGTTGCTCTTCTTTTCTTTTCGCGAAAATACGTTTGTAGATAATTTATTTATAGATATCTACAGGATGGGCCAAAAGTTTCTAAGCTATCATCTCAAAAATCCATTCCTCTACTTCAGACAGACTTTTGAAGCTAATTTCCTTTTTCTCTTTTTATTTCTTCTTTTTCTTCTTCTTCTTCTTCTTCTTCTTCTTTTTTTTTTTTTAAATCGTACGACCTAGTCTGGCTTGTAGTTAAAAAAAAAAAAAAAAAGATAAGAAAAAAAAAGGGAAAGAAAGAAAAGAAAAATAAGAAAAATAGAAGAGAAAAAAAAAATCATCTCGAAACTTTTGGCTCAGTCCGTATTTCAAAAATATAAATGAACAGTGATCTCTTTGGATCTTCAATTATATGATATCTAATATATGCGCGATCGCATGGTTCTTTTATTTTTATTTTCTTTTTCTTTTTCTTTTTCTTTTTCTTTTTCTCAATTTTTAATACTATTGTATAAAAAAAAAAAAAGGAAAAAAAAAGAAAATGGAAGGAAAAGAAAAAGAAAAAAGGATAGAAAAAAAAGAAAGAAAGAAAGAAAGAAAGAAAGAAAGAAATGCTTACAGATGGGAAAGCGAGAGTTGAAAGGAAGGAACGTTGAAAGTTGTTAGAAAATTTCGATAGATTTTCTTCAACGTTTTCTACAAACTACAGTGATTCGTAAGATAAAATGGAGGACGGTGAACAAATAACCGGCCCTTTTTAAAGTTTCCTCGTTGTGCGCGCGCGTACGATTCGCGCTAGTTCTCGCAGTTAGAAATTGTTCTAGCGTGAGGTAACTCGGCCCTTCCGGGCTTACGGTACGAGATCGAGGGAATCGGCCGTGCGAAAGAATCAGGCAAATCACAGGGAGACCCTTTTCAACCGTAGCTATGCTCGATCAAACAGAAATTCTCCTAAATAAAGCGAGGGTACCGGACTATAAACGTGACGCTGATCGATATTCCCAGCACATTTTTCGTCTCGCAACGACGAGACGCGAGATCACACTGAGAGCGCGTGCCGATCAAACTTTTCTTATCACGGTTGTCCTTGAGATCGATGACTTTTACGAGATCATACAAATGGGATTGTATGTATATATATATATATATATATATATATATATATATATATATATATATATATATACATAACAAAAAAAAATAGTCAGTTGTCCTACGTGACCTTTACTTTCGTTCGTACCTATTCTGTTTCTATATTTAAAAATAAATTAATTTACAAGCCTGTCAATGGTCGACATTTAAAGGTATTCATCTAAAATACACGAAAAACTTTATTGTAAAATCAAAAAAAAAAAAAAAGAAAGAAAAGAGAGAGAGAGAGAGAGAGAGAGAGAGGCAAAAGAAAAAGACATAATTATAAATATAAAATATAATAGTGAAAACTAACAAAGGAAAAAGGTATTCAAGTTACGCGTACGAGCAAATGCTGGTGCAAAGAGTAGAAAATAAATGTGAATGCAAGAGGTATAAGAAAATGAAAGGAAAAAGAAGGAGAGAAAGAAAGAAAGAAAAAAAGAATGAAGAAGAAGAAGAAGAAGAAGAAGAAGAAGGGGATGAATAGGAGACTAGGAAGAAAGTGGGAGAATAGCACGCGGGTGGTGAAACGCGGGCCGAATAAAAATGGGGTGTTTATAAGCGAATATCCAATGTATCATGCTGTATTTACATATAGCACGCGTTTACCAGTCCCCGTAGTGTATATCTACGAGAGAGAGAGAGAGAGAGAGAGAGAGAGAGCCGACCTTTTACACCGAGTTCCCTCGACTCTTCGAATACACGAGGCCAAGACAACACATAGGCAGGCCAATGCATACACAGATAGTCGGCATAATAAAAATTAAATATGACGGCGGAGAGAAGCAAAAAAGGAGTATGGTCTTTCGTATAAATAAAAATTTTTATTCCTTCCTTTTTTTTCTCTTTTTATTTTTTTTTTTTTTTTTTCATTTTTTCCTTTTCTTTTCTTTTTTTTTCCCCCTTTTTTCTTTTTTTCTCTTTTTTTCTTTTTTTTCTTTTTTCCTCTTTCCCTCCAATCTTTCTCGTTTCTTCGGGAAACGAGAGGAGAGAAAAGGGGAATAGGGCAAAAGAGGGGAGGGGCGAAGGGAGTCTCTTCGATTCATCGATCGAGAAAAATTCTCTTCGTCGCATATATTCCTTGTACGCTTTTGTTTGATTTTTCCTTTTTTTCTTTTTTTGTTTTTTTTTTTTTGTTTTTGTTTTTTCAACGAAAACATATCGAATTTACACCTTATATCAAGTCCATTGTATATGAATTCCACACCATAGTGGATAGTATTCGAGACTGCAATTTAATTCTAACCGGGGAACGCTTAAACGCCCTTGTCAAGGATTAAATCAAGATTAACCGTGAGATTAACGGACTCTGCCGAGGGTTATTCTCTTCCTTCTGTCGTCATCGTCCTCGTCCTCGTCCTCGCTTCGTCCGCTTTGACCCAGCTGAAATTTCGGTTCCGCTTACCACCCTTAATTCTTAACCAGATTACGTTTCTTCCTCGCTCATCTCTTTCTCTTTCTTCTCTCTTTCTCTTTATATCACACATATATATATATATATATATATATATATATTCCCACATAACTCATACATTTACAATTTTATCTATGTTTGGTTCGCGTTGTATTATGTTTTATTAGGAATCGATCGTCGTAAACTACAAAGAGATATTTATTTCGTTCTCTTTTCTTTCTCTCTCTCTCTCTCTCTCTTTTTCTCTCTCTTTTTTTTTTTTTAACCTTCATGACTAATTCTGACTACTTCGTAATTTTTTTTTATTTATATTTCTCGCACGTTATCGGTGTTACCAAGGCGAAAACGGTGACGTATCTTCGAAGAATCCGTCCCTCGACGAAACAGGACCCGTTACGTTAGTCTAGTCGTCTCTTGCTCCCCGTAGACGTCCTTGAGAGATGCTGTTGCCCTCCTTGAAGCCTGTTTCAGGTTCACAGTTTCTAAGAATGAGTCGACGAACGAAACGGATTATTATATGTATATATGTATGTATATGTATATATATATATATATATATGCATCATGATTCCCTCTCAAACAACCCTTCTCAATCAATTTTTATATTGACTTTGTTTATCACAATTTCTTTCTTTGTTTTCTTCTCGATTCGTATCGAACGAATAAATACGTCTTCAAATTTTCATATTATATTGAAAATATGTATCTCATAAACTAATATATAATTGTACGTCAAAACATATGTTTTAGATATCCCCACCTCCTTCACTCCCCCCCCCCTCTCTCCTTCTCTCTCTCTTTTTCTCTTTCTCTATCTCTTTTTAACTTTAATATACGTACATACGTACGTACGTAAAATATGATGACTGTACTGCTTTGGAAATTCGACACCCACGCTCATAGGGCACACGTGTTAATGTTATTTACGCGCTGATGTTATTTATGCGCGTCGTGGCTTGTTTGAACAAGTGTCCCGTTGACGATGACGACAACGCCCGTCGAAATTGGGTAAAGAAAAAAAGTGTTTGTCAGCAAACGAACTCGTTGCCAACGATTACGGACAATTTCGTGCCGCCTTTGACGGAGACGAAGAAAAAAGAATTATTGGTCATTCTGTTTTTTTTTTTCCTACTCTTTTCTTTTCTTTTTTCTTTTTTTTTTTTCTTCCCTTTGTTTTTTTCCTTTTTTTTTTCCTTTTTTTTTCTTTTTTTCCTTACCCCCCCGCCCCGCCCCGGTAACGTTTCCTCCCGTTCTTGATAATTTCTAAACGCGAGACAATTGGACTCTTCCCGTCGAACTGTTAATTTTTTCGTTAAATTATGTGATTTAACATGAAATGAATACGATTAATTAAATTCCTACTTCTCTGACATTGATATGCGATCAAAGAAAGAAAATATACAATTAAACTTTGAAATCGTTTGAATTATTAAATATTAATTAGAAATAATTATCCCGAATATGCTGTTGTATACACGCGCGCGCGCGCGTTTGTGTGTGTGTGTATGCACGCGCGTGTGAGTGCGCGCGCGCGCGCGTGTATACACAAATAAAATAAACATTTAACATACGCATATTTTATTATGAAACACATGTTTACACAATACGTAGGTATATATAATCCAGTAAAAATGAACATATGTAAAGGCAATATCATACATATATCATGTTTCATAACAGTATATTCGTCTTGTGTCAATTAAGCCGTTAAGTAACGAAATCAACGTAGATCCACGTATAAACGCAGGTTCGTCGAAACGGTTATTTATCTTTTATTTAAAAGATCTCAACAAGAGAGAGAGAGAGAGAGAAAGAGAGAGTATGTGTATGTATGAAAAAGAGAGAGAGAGAGAGAGAGAGAGAGAGAGAGAAAAACCTGTTGTTCGTCGTTAATCACGGTAAATGTTTTTCCACTACCCTTCCTCGATGAGTAGTAGAGTCGCAAGAGCTCTATTGTAGTCGTTTCAAGTTTTACTCACGCGCACACGCGCGCAAAAGAGAAAGCGAAAGAGAGAGAGAGAGAGAGAGAGAGAGAGAGAGAGAGAGAGAGAGAGAGAGAAAGGACTTTTGCAAAACGCGAGAGGCGATTTAAATCGTCGTGTTCGCTTTTTGTAGGGGGCGCGTAACACCGCGAAAGGCGACGGGGTTGGTTAGTTGAGGAGAGTGGAGAAAACAAGAAAAAAATAAAACAAAAAAAAGAAACGCGGCAGCACCGTCGGCGGGGGTAGGATGACGAGGCAGAGAGAGAGAGAGAGAGAGAGAGAGAGGGAGAGAGAGTAAATCCCAGTTAAATGCATTCCCGTGCGTAGCTAAGAGCGAAGGTGCGTTTTAACTCTTTTGTTTCTTCTTTTAAGGTAAATAAAAGAAAAGGGTTCGCGAAGAGGAAAGAGGGAGAGAGAGAGAGAGACGAGAAGAGGTTGCAACATGCTCGACGAGTCGTCGACTCTGTTTATTAAAGGCATTAATCTGCGAAACTCTACCGGGTGTCCGCTTTTAACGTTCTTCCTTTTCGTCTCTTCGTTTCTATCCCTTCTGTCTCCTTTATCTCTCTTCATCTCTCATCTTTCTCCATTTCATCGTCTTCCATTTCGTTTCTACCATTTTCGTCGTCTCACTCGTTGGTAACCAGATAGTATTACTTAAAGCATTTTCGTGATACCATTTTAAATTGTGTTTTGTAATTAGTCCAAGTGTGGGAGACCGCCGATTACGTTTTTCCTCTTTTTTTTTTACGGTACATCCCCTCGTCGCTCAGTCTCTGTATATTCGTCTATCCTTTTTTTATTCATTCTTTCGCTTTATTCGCTTCTTCTCTTTTCCATACTCCTTCCTTCTTCTTCTTCTTCTTCTTCTTCTTCCTTCTCCTTCTATTTCTTCTCTCTCCTCCAACAAACTCTTTTTCTCAAGAGCTCCTCAGTCCCGCAGGACTGGTAATTGCTTTTGTCGGATTTCACGTAATGTCATATCATTTACATAAAATACATTAATAAATTAATAAATTATACTTATGTATGCATCTCTATATATAATATATATAGTTATAAATAAGTAGTTATAATATGTATCGCTCTATTCGTTTATTAGAATCTTACGCATCTGACAATCGACGATTTTTTATTTTTATTTTTAAATACTCGAATATCATTAAACGTTTGTTAATCGATCGTCCATACGTGTATAAAATCGCACGACGTAAGGGAAAAAGAAAAATCTTCAATTCTAATAAAAAAGAAAGAATATTGGGAATTGAAAATCGATAGATAGAAATCGATAGATAAACAAGGGGACATTTCAAAGACTACGAATGGAGAACCGCTGTATACTGTAACATTATATTCTGTAACTCTCCGTAAGATCAGGAAATTATTCTTACAATATCTCGTTAAAAAACAAAAGAAAAAAATCGTGACTTTTAACGCGCTCAAATGATTATATAGAATTTTAATGACGATACTTTATCGATTCAATTAAAAGATCGTTGCTCAACGATACGAATGTTCGATTTAATACTTACATTATTCGTGATCTAAACACTTAAATTTCTAACTT
>NC_062194.1:3028671-3031171 GCF_912470025.1 Vespa velutina
GTAAATAGAGTACGAACGTTCGATTTAAATAATATTATTTATCGATTGAAATGACAAAATTGATTTTCTAGTATCATCATATATAATCATTCTTATTACACATTTTCATCGTTTGTATCGATTAATTTCAATGTATAAATATATTATCGATATAAAAATAATATTGAATAAAGATATTGTTTTATCGTAGGGACATATCGGTGAGAATCCGTTCGACAACGGTTCTTGGGGAAAGGAACATTTTCAACCATCGACGGTACCTTGGCAGCTGAATCCGCGCGGCCACTCTCGACCCAGTGTAAGTAAAACAATTCAATTCTTTTTAACAATATTATCAAACTTTATTGAACATTATCTATCGTATAGATATCTATAATACATTATAATATATTCGTATGCGTGTTCATTCAATAACTTATAGATCAATTTTCTTTTATCCTCCCTCCCTCTCTCTCTCTCTCTCTCTCTCTCTCTCTCTCTCTCTCTCTCTTCAAAATCTAATCAAAAATCTTTCATCTACGAACGAATATATTTAGTAAAATTTTAATAGAAAAATGAAAGTAATGGAAAATCTTAAATATTATTTTAAAATTAAAAGTAAGAACAGGATAGTGGGATGGAAAGAGTACGGGGAAAGAGAAAGAAAGAAGGAAAGAAAGAAAAAAAAAAAAGAAATGGGAATGAGAAGTCGGAACGAAGACGGAAGAAGAAATCCGGACACTCATTGTGTCCGCAGGTAGCAAAAATGCTGCCAGTTTTCTCGAGTACTTTTTTTCCCTAAGAGTTTGGTGCTTCTCGTTGTTACATCGTAACCCTGTAACTACCCCTCTATCTTTCTCTCTCTCTCTCTCTCTCTCTCTCTCTCTCTGTCTCACACACACACACATACACTCTTATATGCTCTTTTTTCCCTTTACTTTCCGCGTCAGTCCGCGTTGAAATCCACCCTCTCGTTTTTTCTTTCTCTTTCTCTTACTCTTTCTCTTTCTCTTTCTCTTTCTCTTTCTCTTTCTCCTTAAGCTCGCCCGTCCTGTCACCCGGTATTTATAATACGCTTTGTTTTCCCTCAGCTATTTGTCTTGGCTCTCTCGGCTCCTTCGCTAACATTATTATCTCGCGTTTTATTTTTATTTAATTCTACCGGGTCTTGCCAAAATGTCTCGGCGTGGTACTGACGCTGTCAGCGTTACTCTTACATTTTCGGATCGTTACCCTTAACGACCGAATGTTTCGTATCCTTTCTTTTCTTTTTTGTTTTGTTTTCTTTTGTTTTCTTGTTTTTTTATTTTTATTTATTTTTTTTTATTTTTTTTTTTTTTTTCTTTTTTTTTTTTCGTGAATCGATCGATCTCTACTGCGATACATCGATGAAACGAGATTTCGTCGATAACGATATATCGAATATATAAAATTTTGATTTAACGACGAGATCGAAAGATGTTTTATTTAGAAATAAAAAAGAAAATATATATACATATATATTTAATTTTAATCAATCTTCGACAATAATAATGCATTCGATATGAAATATCTTTTGATAGTGGAGATTGAAATTCTAATAAATGAAAAGAAAATGAAAAAAAAAAAAAAAAACAAATAAATAAATAAAAAGAATAATGAAAAAATAAAATAAAGAAATAAAAATAAATGAAGAAGAAGAAGA
Source organism: Vespa velutina (assembly GCF_912470025.1). Classification (NCBI taxonomy): domain Eukaryota; kingdom Metazoa; phylum Arthropoda; class Insecta; order Hymenoptera; family Vespidae; genus Vespa; species Vespa velutina. The sequence goes on from NC_062194.1 coordinate 3,030,335, forward strand.
AGAAGAAGAAGAAGAAAAAGATGATGATGATAATGATGATGAGAATTGTAAGCTTGAAGTAAGTAATACTTCAGTCATAGGTACGCGCTTTACAAGAGCGTAGTTAAGAGTATTTTAAACCACCATACGATATCACGCTTCGAGTCTCACTTGAGAACATATATCGCTGCATGGAGATTTCTTGGATGCTGACAAATGCACACGTGTCGTAAACCTCACCCTCTACCTTCTTGTTTCTTTTTTTTCTTTCTTCTTTTTTTTTTTTTTTTTCTCTCTACGAAAAGAAAGGACACGTACGATTGTTAAGTGCAATGTATATGAATGTATGTATGTATGTATGTAAGTATATAAGCAAGATTGAAAGAAAGAGTTAGATATAGATAGATGGAGAGAGAGAGAGAGAGAGAGAGAGAGAGAGAGAGAAGGGGGAGGGGAAGAAATATATGAGATCATCATTGAGTTACAAGGATGGCTGATGGAAAGGAACGCGGGCGCTGACGTCGATGAACATACGCGAGAGATCGTGCTCGTGTTCGATATGATTACGCGCGAGCCATTTTGTATGTATAAGTCTGGACGTGACTTTTTGTTTACGCTTCGTTCACGCGCCAGTTTACTTTTCCTGGCTTCGTTGAGACGCCAGTCGTGACTCATGTGGATTCGCATTTTAAAGTACCCAACAAGATTATCGTTTCGTACAAATTAGATTTCCATAGAGAATTTTATTCGTATTTTCATTCGATCCTTCGTACATACGAATTTATTAATCTTCGTAAATTTATTAATAGATAAATAGAGATAACAAATTCATTTTTAAATAATAATACGATATAAATC
>NC_062194.1:3036171-3043671 GCF_912470025.1 Vespa velutina
AAGTTCCTCTATGAGAGGATCGAAGGGAAAGGGCCTAACCTTCTTGTACTACCTATGCCTACTTCCTTACGTGCACACGCATGCACGTGCTGGGTAATTAGTGTCCTAATGAACTCGGATCGTAGTTAAGGAGCTATTTTCTCTCTCTCTCTCTCTCTCTCTCTCCCTCCTTCTTCTTCTTCTTGTTCTCTCATTCTCTCGCGTTCTCTTGCTCGCTATGTAAATAATCGCGAACACGCGCGATCTCTCGGCTCGAACGCATTGAGAGAGTTTTGGCGTCGTTCGCGATCTCTCTCTCCCGATAACTGTGCACGTTAACGAGCCAAGAGCGTTATTGCCGGCGCAAAGTCCTCGGATATTTTTGTGAGGAATAATAATGAGCTGTCATAGGTGGTACCGCCGTGAATCCGCGTACGCTCGTAAATTTCACCTCCGCTACTAATTACCGCTGATTTATTCGCGACTCGGGTAATATCTTCGTATGTATGTATGTATGTATGTATGTATGTATGTATGTATGTATGTATGTATGTATGTATGTATGTATACATATCTCGACGAACGTTCGACGATTATTTTTAATCGAACTCTTTTAGCTACTTATTTTTATAATGATAGGAAGAAAACATTGCTCTCTTTCTTCCTTCCTTCTCGTTATATTAAAAAATCAATATAATAATCCCCCTTAGAACTTTTAAAGCAATTTTTTTTACATATCGTACAAGTTTATCGTGAAAACAAAGCAATAATTTCGTTTCCTCGGTGAACTGAAAAAGAAACGCTTCGATAATCCGCGAGTCTCCATCTCGCGAGGGGATAAAGGAAAAGAATAGTTTGAATCATGATCTTTCTCTTTCTCTTTCTCTTTCTCTTTCTCTTCCTCTCTCTTTTTCTCTCGTTCGAGTCTTTAACGATACTTTGATATCGTGCGAGATAGGCAGTGCAGTTCGAGTAGTACGACAATGGGCACGTTTGCGCATTAAACGCGAACGTCCTTATGCGACTTTGAACGACTTTTTGCTTTTACGACAGGACGATTTGAATTTTATGCACGGCGATATTTGAATTACGATGCCTCGTAAAACGACATTCCGTAAGCGTGTAGGTTTGCGACGCGCGAGCGAGCAAGTCGATTCTCTTCGTAAATGGCCGTTGCGTGTACGTCATTAAAACCAAGCCGTTCTAACGTTTAAAAGATCGCATCAAATCTTTTTTGAAGAATTTAGTATTCCTATTAGGTCAGTTCTACAGGTATGAAATTTAATTCGTACGAAAAAAAATTACTCTACGTAGAAAATTTTGCTTCATTTATAAATAAACGTTTTCCCAATAGCCGTCGGTATTATCAAAATTATCTGTTTCATTCTCATTCTTAATTCATTCGTCATTCGAACGAATGGAATTAAAGAAAACAAAAAAAAAAAGGAAAAAAGAAAAAAAAAAGAAAAAGAAAGGAAAAGACTTTTTTCCTTTAATTTTGCCAAAGAAACAATTAACCCAACTTGCCAGAGCCAAATTCAATTCTATTATTAATCGAATTTGCAAATTCGAATGATGAATCCCAATTACAGTCATTGTTCACGTTGCCAAATATCGTACGAATGAAAATTCTAATAAACCGATCAAATAGCGTAAATATATAGTGCGATAATATTTTAGTGTCACTTTAAGATCGTATAAAAATCTTTGAAAGATATTCTTGTAAAATTATCTTCTAAGCAATATACATAGGCAAGTACATACATACACGTACATACATACGTACATACATATATACATTTGCCTCAATCGATATCCCATACTAGTGGTAGACTTGTTTAAACGTTTAATGCTTGATAAAAGGAGTCTGGTAGAGAGTTGTGGGTGTCGGGGCTTGGTCTCTTGCTTTCTCGACGCGGTACGTACTCCTTCTGATCAATACCTACGTCCTTCCTTCTTCGGAAGGAACGTACGCGCGTACGCGGTTCGGACTCTCAGAGGGGAGGGGGTTTTAGGTTTGAGAGGGTAGGTGGTAGACGACGAAGGGGGTACCTGGAATAGGAAGAAGAAGAAGGAGAAGGAGGGGTTGAAAGAGGAGAGGAAAATAGCAAGAGAGAGAGAGAGAGAGAGAGAGAGAGAGAGAGAGAGAGAGAGAGAGAGAGAGAGAATTCGCGAGAGCACACAGTAATCGTACTTGGCGAGGACTTTCTCTCTCTCTCTCTCTCTCTTTCTTTCTCTTTCTCTTTCTCTATCTATCTCTTTTTCTCTCTTTCTCTATCTATCTCTCTTTCTCTCTCTGTCTCTCTTTCTTCGTCTATGCTTTTTCCTCCTCATCGTGAAGGACAGAGGTTAGAGGTGGGGGTGGGTCTTGGTCCAGGCGGAGAAGGGTCGCGTGGGGGTAGACTCGCGAGCGACGCTCTGAGTGGGCGGCTAACGTTAGAGCGAGAAAGAGAGAAAGAGAAGAAGGGAAGATTGCGCGCGCAAGTTGGACTTGTGTACTCGCGGATAGAGATAGACCTAGCTGACTATGTAGACGTGATAGGAGACGGTCGCATGCGTGTTTCTATGTATTATCTAAGTTATGTTTATACGCCAGAAAAGGCACGGGGCATGCGTGTACGCCCATAGCTCTTATCGTTGCTGTATAATTGTTCTTAAAAAAGATAATGCTAAGGTATGATGAAATGTTTTAGCCCGAAGGATGCTGGTACTTGCAATAGGGCTATCGTGAGATAGAAGGTGACAGAAGAGAGAGAGAGAGAGAGAGAGAGAGAGAAAGAGAGAGAAAGAGGGAGAGAGGGAGGGGCAAGAAGAGAGAAGAGACAAGGGATACACGATTTCCTCCTCAGCGTAATTCGAAGAGAAGATAGGAGAGGAAACGGAGGTACTAGAGACAGGGAAAGAGAGAGAGAGAAAGTGGGAGAGGAAGCGAAGAGTCAGGAGAGAGGGAAACGGTTAGCGCGTTCGAGAGAGGAACGGTCGACACAAGAGGGCGGACCGGAGAACGGAATTCCACGGAGGCGTGTCTTCATCGGCGCACCAGGTGCAAAGGTGCGCGAACGCATCGCTTGCCACGCCTTTTTCACGGTTAGACGTACCCGACGCCGACGTCGACGTCGACGTCGACGTCTACGTCTACCAGCTCGGAGGAGCCTCTTGCTGTCTTACTCTTTCGATGCACCACCCATATCTCTCTCTCTCTCTCTCTCTCTCTCTCTTTCTGTCTGCCTCTCTGTCCTCTTCGAGGAAGAACGTTGGTACTCATCTCCCACCTCCACCTCCATTGCTACCTCCACCTCCATCGAGCTTTTCCATCCACCGGAATCATCCAGCTTCTGGTGTCAACGTCCCAAGCTTCCATAGCCTCTCTCTCTCTCTCTCTCTCTCTCTCTCTCTCTCTTCTCTTCTCTCTTCCTTTCTGATTCTCCTAAATATGCACCTTCGACGCGAACACATCGACGACATGAGTGTACGGACGACAAGCGGGGGTAGTTCGAGGGTGGTACAGAATGGGCGGGAAGCAGCTGCCTCGCCCCCGGACTGCTATTCTCGCTGTTGCCGTTGCAATGGCATTTCTTTTTTCGATCCTCGCGACTCGAATGCGAGATGACGTTGCGTTTCTCCTGCGCCATCCACGTACCACACCTAGTTTATCGCTACGATAAACAATAATGCACTGTAAATTTTTTATATCCCCGTCCGTGCTTCTTGTCGACGTGAATTCGTCAAAAAAAAAACAAAAGAAAAAAGAAAAAGAAAGAAATAAATAAATAAATAAATAAAAAAATAAAAAAAAAAATAAATAAATAAAAATAAAAGAAAAAGAAAATAAGAGAAATAAAGTAAATATATAAAAGGAAATAACATATCAGTGATCAGCCTCGGCCCTGTTTCTTTCCTCTTGACGAAAAACTGTGTGACGATAATTTTTTGTCTTCTTCTTCTTCTTCTTCTTCTTCTTCTTCTTCTTTCTCTTTTTCTACAATCGAGACATCGACCTTTCGACTTTTTTCTTTCTCTCCATTGTTTGATGATTTCGCGATATACGTAAAGTATGAAAAAAATGAAAGAGAGAGCGAGAGAGAGAGAGAGAGAGAAAGAGCAAGAGAAAGAGAGAGAAAGAGAAAATGAGAGAGTTAATATTAGAGTAAGATCTCGATTCGGAGACGCCATTTTCCAGGCTGCTGCAAGTCCGCAACACACGAAGCATCCGCATCCACAGGCTGATAAACGGAGCAAAAGGGGGGTTATTGCGTCCTCTCTCTCACTCTCTTTCTTTCTCTCTTTCTCTTTCTCTCTCTCTCTCTCTCTTTCCCTCTCGTCCTCGTTCGCCATCCCGGGATTCTTCCTTCCGTTCTTGCCCTTCCCTTCTTCCACTAGCTTCTCCTCCATCTCCTCCTTCGCTTTCTCCGATCTTTCTTCTCTCCCTTTGCTACCCACCACCGGCAGCCACCGCCTCTTCCTTCGCCGCCATCAGCCTCTTCTTCCTCCACCTCTCTGCGAACAACCACCACCACCACCATCACCACCACCACTATCACACACCACCTTCTTCTCCTCCTCCTCATCCTCCTCCTCCTTTTCCTCCTCTTCCTCTTCCTCTTCCTTCTCTTTCTCCTACAGCATCACCATCACTGCCACTATCCTCATCCTCCTTCCCTCCTTTCTCTCTCTCTCTCTCTCTCTCTTTCTCTGTCTCTCTCTCTCTCTCTCTCTCTACAAGCCTCAGCCTTTCTCTTCGCGATTCCATTTCTGCGTTGTTGAACTATAACTCTCTCTAGGAAGGCACTGGCAGCTATTACGTTGGCTCCTAAGCTATTACGGCATCTGGAAGGCTCGTTGCCGCGACCCGGTAGAAACGACACGAAGAGAGGAATATAGGTGGGGGAGGGTGGGTGGATGGGTGAGAAGGAGAACTAAGAAGGTAGATGGTGGTGTGTTCGCTAGTACGAAAAGGAGAACTCTGGCGGGGCCGCTGTAGGAGGATAGGGAGGGGGAGGAGGCTGCCGGGTTAGGTGAGGTGATGTATTGAGATCCCATTGTATCCACGGAATCCCCTAAGATTGCCAAACGACGCTTCCCCGCTCACCTCCTTCGTATCCACCTCACCTCTGCCACCCCCTCACGACCATCGAATAATACGTCACTGCTCTAAGGCGACTTTTCTCTCTCTCTCTCTCTCTCTCTCTCTCTCTCTTTACTTCTCTCTGTCTCTCTCTCTCTCTCTCTCTCTCTCTCTCTCTCTCTCTCTCTCTCTCTCTCAAGCAGAAGATAACGGGGCGTATATTTCTCTTTTTTTTTCTTTTTCCTGTTCCACATTTCGTTTTTTTTGCTCTCTCTCTCTCTCTCTCTCTCTTTCTTTTTCTTTCTCTCCCGGTATTATTCTTCGCTATCCTCTCTTTTATTCTTTCTTTCCTATTGCGATCTATGCAGATGCACATACTGAAATACCAAAGCGAATAACTTCGAGGAAACATCCGATGACTTCGGTTTCTTCGTTAAAAAATCGACGTCGTTTCTTTATGTTATTTTTCTTTTTCTTTTGCCTATTGTTTTTCTTTTCTATTTTTTTTTTTTTTTGCTTCTCTCCGTTTCCATCAAGTCAACGGGGATTGTCGTTTCTGTGGTGAGAACAGTATTGTTCACGAATAAATCGATGATGGACTTAAATCCTTAATGATATTTAATATAAAGTAATTGATAACGATTAATTGTTTAAAATAATTGATAAGGTACATAAATTAATAAAATAAATTAATGTTAAATCTTTTAATTATATATAATTTTCTGATAATATTATCTAGCAATTTTGTAATTAAGTACTTACTTGAATAGAGAATTTTCCTTTGGATTCCGATTAGAAATCCATATTTTTTTCTTCCTGTTATAGCCTATTATAAATTCATTGAAACCATTCGATATTGTACAGTCAGTTCACTGTCTAGACACTTTTTCTTAATTAATTCGAGAAGTCTCATGTTTCGTTCACGAACGAGTTATACTTTCATCTCGATGTATTCGTTTATCGAATTACAACAATTCATGCGCATACATACACACACACACACACATATATATATATATATATATATATATATATATATGTCTGAGAAATTCCCATTCATTTATATAATCGTCATCTGATCATTTTACTATCTCCTCTTATTCTTGAGTCTCTTAAAAGATTTTTCTCTCTCTCTCTCTCTCTCTTTCTCTCTTTTTCTCTTTTTACATCCTCCTCCCTATATCTTTCGAACTCTCTCAAATTCTCCTTCCTTGCGGTACTTTTAATAACGCGAGATCGCGGTTCGCATGCAGTATTGAAAAAGCGGCGTATAATATCAACGATCTCCGACAATATTGGCGAGGGTCGGGTCGCGGAAAAGAAAGCAGGGAAGGAACGTAAGATGTAAGGGGGGGGCGGAGAGGGAAGGGGGGGGGGAAAGAAGAAAAAAGAAAAAAGAAAAAAAAAGCGGACGAAGAAGGAGAAAAAAATATATTCAAGGAATGAGTCGAATTTGTCGACGGGAGAAGAAAAAAAGAAGGTGAATTTGAAGACGCAAGAAAAATTCTTCGATTCTCATTAACTCGTATCCTCAGGATCATCTTCGATAACAAGCCTTTTATTATTTCAAATGAACGACGTACTACTTGAACATTTTGTTTTCGTTCATTTGCGTTTCATATGACATTGCATTGTCTTATAACGAGAAGGATCGTTCGATCGTATGAAGAAGGGAAGAATTATTTTTCTTCCTTCTTATACCGCGGTTATCCTCTTCGAGGTTCTACGTCTTCGCGGTCCACGGACACTTGCTGGCAATTAACTTTTATAAAAAAAAAAAGGTTAGACTAGTCAGAGTTCGAGCTTCGTATTAAAAGAAAGGAAAATATTACAGAGCGGACGATGTTTCTTTATGATAGAAACGACGACGACGGCGAGAACAAAAAGAAAAAGAAAAAAAAAAAAAAGAAAAGACGAATAAAATAAAATAAGCTAGCAAGACGTAAGATATTACGGAAAAGAAATAACTCGTTTGAGGTCGAAGATGATACGCGGATAAAAATGAGAGATCGATAAGAATCGTACATAAGTATGTACGTACATACGATCCCTATACTTCGTTCCTCATATAAGTTAATATATATGGCGGAAGCCAAGCACATCAAGGTAGTTGCAATTTTAGTTAAAAATAATACATCTACTTCCTTTGCCAAAGAGAGAGAGAGAGAGAGAGAGAGAGAGAGAGAGAGAGAGAGAGAGAGAGAATGAGTTACCTCTTGACGACGTCAATGTACTATCGTTCCCTCCTCTTTTTCCTCTTTCCCCTCTTCTCCGTACATTGTTTGTATTAAGCATAACGCTCGGTAAAAATATCCCGTCTTGGACTTACATCGAGAGAAATGAGAATAAAGTCGCCAAACATACCATTTTTCCTTTTTCTCTATGTCGATACTTCGAGAATAAACTTTGTCAGATCAGACATGTACATACATTATCTACGTATGTAACCGATTACA
>NC_062194.1:3046171-3061171 GCF_912470025.1 Vespa velutina
TATATACATATATAGATGTAAGTATCATCGAAACTCGAACGAAAATCGATTTTTCCTCGAACATATGTACATATGTTGTTTCATGTTAGAAGATAAGTAATCGTTGGTATGGTATAATAAAATCATATAACGAACGCTTACATTTCGATCGAGATTCATGGAAAAAGAAAAAGAAGAAGAACAAGAAGAACAAGTGAAAGAGAAAGAGAAAGAGATATATGTATATAGTTTCTCTGAAAATTTTCTCTCTCTCTCATATCTCTTCTCTCCTTTTCTTTTCTGAAGAACGTAAAGAGAGAAACGGCACGATAAAGCCGTCAATTTTCACCCTCAATACCGTTTGTCTCCGGGAAAGAAAGGAAAGTAAGCAGAGCGGGCGCCAGTAGAGAGAAAATGCCGGAGAAGGAAAGACGGATGGAGGAAGACGGACGGATAGACTCGCGCGAACGAACGAGACTTTACTGTTTGTATCTGTGTCTGTCTGTTTCTGTATGCATGTGTATATATATATATATATATATATATATATATACGTGTGTGTATGTGCACGTACACATGTACATGTACATGGGCGAGCGCGCGCGCTCCTATATGTGTATGTATCAGTTGCGTAAGTTTGTACGTATATATGCGTGTCGAGAGGAAGAAGAGATCGGAAGGGAGGAGACATTTATTACGACTTTAACCGGACTTTGTGTTTATTCAGCGACTGTTGCTCTCGCTTACCGTCTATTCTCTCTCTCTCTCTCTCTCTCTCTCTCTCTTTCTTTTTCTCTCTCCCTCTCTCTTTCTCTTTCCCCTTTGCAATCTTCGAGACAGACTCGAAGTACTTGCTTTCGCTCGCACAAGGAATTCCCGGCACGTAGGGTGACCGTTCGTGGTTCTTCTTCTCCTTTCGACCATCCCCTTCTTGTCACGCGAGACACCCTCTCTCTCTCTCTCTCTTTCTCTCACTCACTCACTCTTACTCTTATTCTTACTCTTACTCTTACTCTTACTCTTACTCATATACTCCGTGAGTGAGAAAGAATCTTTCACTTTATCTGTCCTACAGGACCACGAAGATGTGACTCTGCCCTCTATGCATCCTTCTACTATTTTACGAAGCACTATGTCTCTCTTTCTTTCTTTTTATCTTTCTCTCTTCATCCCTTGGAATATCATTCCGCGGCCGTCTATTCGCATCCCTTTTCGGTCTTGTCAGGTTCGATGTCGTACGACGTGTCCGAAGGACGACGAGACGTTTCACATGATCGCCACGTCTCTGTGACCTTTGATTCATTTCCATCGAATAAGCCGCCGGTGTTCGTGAAACTTTGAATATTTGCTCTCTCTCTCTCTCTCTCTCTCTCTTTCTCTCTCTTTCTCTTTTTTCTTCTTTTTTCTTCTTTTCCATAAGACACCCTTAACTTTGTTACGAAGCTGCGTGCTTCTTCATCTTTACTTGTCGGATTTCTTCTTTCTTGATATAAAAATGAAGAACGAGTTGTATAAATTTAATTTTAATGTGATATATATATATATATATATATATGTATAATTAAGATATATACAAAATGATATGTCAAAGATTTGATAAGAACGATTAAATGCGATCATAAATTATTGTCGGTCGAATAATTAAGATTCATTTATTAGATAGAATGAATAATACAAGTAGTCCGTCTCTTGGTATTGTAATAGTTATTCTTATATACCGACAATAATGAATCATAAACCTTCCGTGAATATGTGCTAGCGAATATGGGTGAGTGCCAATTTAAAACGAGACACGATGGTCCAGAGAAATAGTATAACGTGTTCGGGATAAAATAATGACGTATCGAAATAATATTTAAATCTTTATTCGTGATCCCCCCTTTAATTCGTGGAATTTCGTTTGAACGTGAGAATGATACTCGATAGATTCGAAGTTCGTCGAAGATGTTTCAAGGAGATGACCGAAATCACCGAGGTAAGCGTGAAACTCAATAGAGCAGATCGTGTCGTCTTTCGAGCATACGAGCTTCTCGTCTCTCTAGTTGCCACTACTTCGTCCGTTCATCCGTTGTCCTTAGGTTCTTGTTTCTTGGCCGTGACGTTTTTATTCGCTATCAGCATTTATTTTTTCTTTTTCTTTTTTTTTTTTTTTTTTTTTTTACTCTCAAACAAGGTCGGATTAAGATATATAAGCGAGAGACGACCTTTTTTTTTTTCTTTTTTTGCTTGATGCTATTTTTTTGTCTTCTTATATTTTTTATTCTTCTTTTTTTCTTTCTTTTATTTTTTTTTTCTTTCTTTTTTTACACAGCGATCAAAGCGTGCGTCTTAAAGGACCGAGGATCACGTGGCGGTACGGGACGATTTGAGAAATAAGTATTGGAAATGGAGGGCGGTGAGTCAAGAAAAGGGAGCGAAGGGTGGGTGGGTGGATGGGGTGGGTGGGTTTGCACGATAAAAAAACTGCCCCACAAAGAATTTCAACTTTGAGAGCCGACGCCGCGGAAAAAGAAGAGAGAGAGAGAGAGAGAGAGAGAGTGAGTGAGAGAGAAACCGGAGTAAAAGACAATCGCGCACAATTGGCACATGAAATTTAAAGGAGGAAAGGGCGCCGAAGGAGGAGAGGTAGAAACGAGACTAAGAGAAAGAGAGAGAGAGAGAGAAAGAGAGAGAAAGATAGAAGTAGGGGGTGTAAAAAGGAGGCTGAAGAAGGGGCCGCTCGCGCTCACTCAATATACCCACGTTGTTCGAGCCCTTATTCTTTTCTCGTCCTTCCAGTTCGCTGGAAATTTACATTTCCTCCCTCCCTTCTCCTCGAACTGTCTGTTTATCCCGCTTTCTTTTAAAGAGCCGCTGGTGGCTATACCCAACCCCACTACCCCTTCCCCCCTATTGCCGCCGTACGGCAACCCCTCGAAATCCTTCTCTCTCTTTATCTCGCGTCTCTCGTCTTCATCCTCATCCTCATCCTCAACCTCATTCTCCTTCTACTTCTTCACTTCCTCCTCGATGTCCTACGAACGAGCCCGTAGAACTACCTCATCTTCCTCTATACAGAGACAATCCTCCATTTACCGTCGAGATTACGCTTCGTTGGCCGATAATCGAAAATATGCCATCGAATAACGCCTTGGAATTATTTGCAACCGTCGTCCCTTAGCTCCTTCAGTAGGAGGCGACCCTCTCGATGAGAGAAACAATCGACCGCGAAAGACTATCGAGAGAGAGAGAGAGAGAGAGAGAGAGAGAGAGAGAGAGAGAGAGAGAGAGAGAGAGAAACGAAAGAAGAAAGGTTATTCGTTATGCCGAGTGCCGCATTGGAGAGAGGATTTCAAAGTTATATATATATATATATATATATATATATATATCTTTTTTCTCCTTTCCCTTTTCTCTTTCTATATCTCCATCCCCCTTTTCTACTTTTCTTGTATCTCACAGATAGTTATATACGCACACTCGATTTACGTAGTACGAAATCGTGGATTTCGCAAGGACATACATTTTTCGATTTACTAGATAACGATCAGCATATCTTTAGAGATTTATTAATCCTACCAATTTCATACCTACTCGTTTCTCTCTCTCTCTCTCTCTCTCTCTCTCTCTCTCTCTTATTTCTCATGATCGAGTATGTTTCGAACGATTGAGAAAACGGAAAAAGGCGAGAATGAAACGGGGATGATTGTATCCAAGAATTCTCTTTCTCTCTCTCTCTCTCTCTCTCTCTCTTTCTCTCTCTCTCTCTCTCACCGACTCGTGCCATTTTCGAAACGTCGCTCAATAAACGAAAGAAGGGATCAGCATTCGTGGCGGAGCGTAATCCACGCGGATCAAATGCCGAAATCAGCGGGTAATTGACGCAATTTCCTCCACCCTCTCGAAGGATTTCGCGAGAGTCCAGAGATAGACGGATACCGATAAAAGGAGAACCTAAAATTTTCCGAGAGAGAGAAAGACATAGAATAAGAGAAAGATAGATGTATGTATAGTTATATCTTATAGAAGAACCTTGAAGATTTTTGAAAAAGAAACAAAATAGAAGGAGAAGACTACAAAAAGAAAGAAAGAAAGAAAGAAAGAGAGAGAGAGAGAGAGAGAGAGAGAAAGAGAGATCATGAAAGGACCACAATCTTCTTTTTACTCAAACGCAGCTCTTGCGAGTCACTCCATCTCGTTTTACTATAGAATATTCTCTCTCTCTCTCTCTCTCTTTTCTCTTTCCCTTTCTCTAGTCTACTTGGAAGAAGCGAACCTTTAATAAAGAGCTTAAGCGAGCTAAATAGAAACATTTTTCCGTCGGCTTGGCTCGACTCGGCTCGGCTCGCGAAGTCTTGGCTCCGTTGCAATGAAATGAGTCGCAGCAGCTCGTGCATAAGTAATCCGCAGATGAAGGTATCCCGGAGTCAGCCCGAGAATCCCCTTCCTTCTCCTCCAGTTCTATCCACCCACCCGCCGCCGTAGGGTGATCCCTCGCCGTTCCCGACTACGACTTTCTTCCAGGAAACTTACTACGCCGACGTGTATCGCCCCCTACCACCGTTCTAACTCCTCCCTCTCCTTCTTAGAAATTCCTCTCGAGTATTCGTCCTCCGACTCGTCCGTTTGGATTTTTCTTCTTTCGCGCTTCAATTCTTTTCTTTTCCTTTTTTTTTTTTTCTTTTTCTACACTTCTTTTCTTCTTCTTCTTTTTCTTCTTCTTCTTCTTTTTCCTCTTTTTCTTTATCTTTTTCTCTATCCCTTTTTCTTTGTGTATCCTCCTTAACAGATTAGATCCAAGTCGAAAGATTTGAATTTTCGTTCGTTCATGAACAACCGACAGAGAGAGAGAGAGAGAGAGAGAGAGAGAGGGGGGTGGAGAGGGAGTAGAAATTATTTATTTAATCATTTATTATTATTATTTTTTATCTATAATAATAAGTCCATCGCTCGTATAATATGATAATAATTATATACGAACAATATTAATGATATGTCAGAGTATAAATGTTTTAGTTGAATTTTTAAAGCTATGAAAGATATTTTAATGTGAAAATTACGATATCCTACGAAATTCCGAACGATCTTACATAACCCATAGCGCACCCTCGAGTTTCCGAAGGAATAACGAATAAAAGAAGGATGAGAGAAATAGAGGAGTAATAAGAAAAAGAAGAAGCAAAAAAAAAAGAAGAAGAAGAAGAAGAAGAAGAAGAAGAAGTAAGCATCGGAATCGTTAATCACGCTTGCGAACTATTCGAAGCACATTTTTCATTGACGTACCGTAACGCGATGGAAGCCGCGTGTCGACATTTATGAAAGTGGTAGTGAAAAGATGGTAGTGGTAGTAATAATAGATGTTGGTAGTGATAGTGGTGGTGGTGATGAAGGGAAGGGTGCTCGATGGGGGAAGGATTCGGTAATTATTCGCCATAGGCTTGAAAAATTGCTGCCTGATCCCGAAATCGATAGTCTCGCTCTTGGATGTCTCTTTTCTCTCTTTCTCTCTCTCTCTTTCTCTCTCTCTCTCTCTTTCTCTCTCTTTTTCTCTTTTGCACCCTTCTTACATGGCATCGTACGTAGCTTTTTCCAAGGACGAAAAGGGTGTCCCGAAAACGCAACCACCCTCCAAACATCGCACCCCCATGAAAGGGCCACATTATAAGAATAACGTATCGGTATCGTAATAAGGAAACGATTGGATGCGTACTGAGTATGTACGAGAGAGAAAGAGAGGAATGATACTAAGAGGGGTGATGGTAGTCACCTTCGTCGAACTTTAACCTCTACGTTCGCCTTCACTATCTTCTCATTTTACTCGAGACTATTATTCATACGACGTTTCAGGGATCTTCTTCCATGGTTGCCTGGGTTATATCTTTTTAGATATATACATATACATATATATATATATATATATATATATATATGTATGTATATATACGTATATATATATATAGTGGGAAGGTAATTCGAAGGTGACGCAACGCTTTTGCTGTTGATCTCGTGAAATTATATGTAAGAAAAAGAAAGATAGACAAATAGATAGATAGAGACAGAGATAAAGAAAGAGAAAAAGAGAGAGAAAGAAAGAGAGAGAGAGAGACAGGAAAGAGAAAAAGCTTAATTTTAGGAAAAGTTTAATTCTTCTTTCACGATGTATTCATAAAGACGCATAAAGCAGTTGGTCGTTACGCCGGAAAAAGGGATTAAGATCGAAGGGCCCTTTGAAGGGATTAAAGCGGAAAATCAAAAATAATTCTCTCCTTTAGGCGACATCTCGTAGTCGTTGCCTAACGCAATAATCCCTTTTCGTCGCGACGATTTAAGGGTCGCACTCGTAGAGTGCTGAGACTCGATTATATCGAGTTCTCCTTCGAAATGAAAAAAAAAAAAAAAAAAAAAGAAACGGATCTCGAACTGTACCTTCGATATATCGAACTTTGAAATCTAGATCTCTTTCTTTTATTCTTAAATTCTTTCCTTATCGATGTTAATTCTTAAAATATTTTCGTGGCCATAAACTCGTAACTTTCTCATTCGATCCCTTCGATGTGATCACATTTATTACGCAAACAAGACGATTCTAATTTTTAAAAAAAAAAAAAAAAAAAAAAAAAAAAAAAAAGAAAAAGAAAAGACCAGGAAAAAGAGAAGAATTAAAGAAAATATTGTTAACGTTGTATAATTGCGATATTGTCGTCAAAGGGAGAAGAGAAAGAACGAAGGAGAAAAAAGAAGAAAAAGAAACAAAAAAAAAAGGAACAAAAGAAGGAACAAAAAAAAGGTAATGATAATAAACGTTACCCAGACAAAATATCTCTATAAGATGAATACCTTTGCGGTAGACGAGAACGAATTAAATGAATGGTAGAAAAGTAAGGTTGGATTCAGGCCGACAGGGTAATCGGCTCGGCTTGGCTCGGCTCGGCTCGTCTCGTTTCTCGCGAGACTTCACGAACGAGCCGATGTATAATTTATATAAAACGGCATTAAATTGTCTATGTCGGAGTGTGTGCGCGGCTTCTGGCTCGTTCGCGACGTATAACATTTAAACGTTAGGGTATATAAGACTCTCGATGTAGGAGGGATGAGAGAATGGATGGTAGGTTAGGGTAACACCGTTAGTGGTAGAATGGGACGAAAGAGTAAAGGGAGGAGGAGTGTGATGAAGGAAGAAGGTTGGAAGGGAACTAGAGAAAAGAGAGAGAAAGAGAGAAAGAGAGAGAGAGATAGAGAGAGAGAGAGAGAGAGAGAGAGAGAGAGAGAAGGTAACGTGTCGACTAACGATTCGTGAGAAAAAGAGAAGAAGAAAAATAAGAAGGAACTGCTGCGTGGAATCAACGAGGACATATTAGCTCGACTTAAGGCGTGGCATAATGATCCTGTGACGAAACCATCTTATTTCGTGACACAACGGAAAGTAGTGAGCGTATGGCTGTGTATGTATGTGTGTGTGTGTGTGTGTGTGTGTGTGAAAAAGAAAGAAAAAAAGAGAGAGGAAGAAAGAGTAGGATAGAAAGTTGTAAGGGGTGGCTCCGTTACGATGGGGGTTGCGGCCAGTCAGGCGAGAATAAGTGCGACTTACAGCGACCACGTTGATTGTGATCCTTGTGACTGCTCGCGTTTAAGAAGGTCCTGCGCTATTGCAGTATAAAGTAATGTCATTCGTAGTGGTGTTGGTGTTGGTGGTAGTGATATTGATGGGAATAGTGATGGTGATGGTGATGGTGGTGGTGGTGGTGATGGTGGTGGTGATGGTGGTGGTGGTGGTGGTGGTGGTGGTGGTGGTGGTGGTTAGGGTAAGAGGAAATGATGGCGAGGAGGAGGATAAAGCTTTAAATTCGGCATCAAACGCCAAAGGACCTCCACCCTCGCCGCAAATTTTTATTCATTGACACTACACGGCCGAGCACCCTTGAGGAATATTCCTCTTTGGTACTTTCGAAAAACTTTTACAGAGAGAATATAGACTCCTATATCTTTTATATACTGATACGAAGGATCTATAGGTTTAAATAATTATTCCCAAAATGATTCGTAAATTTAATTATATATATATATATATATATATATATATATATATATATATAATGTATGTAACAAGTAGTTTGTATATTTAATTAACAATATAGATATAGCGAAGAATTAATATAAAATCGATATAATTCTCGAATGAAATTTTTTGATAGATATAAAAATACCTCTCTCTATCTCTCTCTCTCTCTCTCTCATTCTCTTTGTATTTTTCTATTTCTCTATCTCTCTTGTGTATCAACGTAAAACGATGTCACGCGAGAAACTCGTCGTTTCTTCGAGCATGGAAGATCGTGGCCGAGGGTTTTGGGATAAAGTTGCGAGTCGAAGAAACTCGGAAGTCCATAAATCACGCGAGGAACCGCAGGGATCCCGAAGAAGGAAGAGATCGCAAGGCCTGGATCGCAAATGTGCGAACGTGCGTGTGTTACGAGCAGAAAATAAATGTGTGTAAATGTGATACGTGCATAGATACATCGTACGTACATGCATACATACATAGGTACATGTATACATACATATATTTCGGTAGGGTTTTCTGCTCCTTATTTACTCTAAAAGGTAAAGGAAGAAAAAAAAGAAGAAGAAGAAAAAGAAAATGAAAAAAAAAACGTTAGTCGATGGTCGGTGTCCATCTATACTTCGATGGGTACAGACCGCAAAGGCTGACCGTTCTCACAGTAAATATATCGAAGTGAATTGCAACTTCGTCCCTAATCCGAACGTGAAAAGGCCGCATGCTGGAGCCGTGATCCATGGCCTCGAACTAAATTCACATTGAATTTATAAAGATGTCCATGGGGAAAGGAAAAGAGAGATAGATAGAGATCCTACATCTTTTTTTATTTATTATTATTATTATTATTATTATTATTATTATTATTATTATTGTTACTATTATTAGAATGTATTATTATTATTAATTTATTATTATGATTTTTTTTTTTTTTTGATGGATCATTGATTACCAACTCATAAATTCAAAGGAGAAAACGTTCGTAATATCTCCGTATGACTGCGAAACCCAATAAACCTCTTAAGGCTTAATTGTGAAACGTACGAAGTTACCTTTTAGGTGGAAGACATTAGCAAAACCGAGCTCACCTTTTCTCCGGCCAATTACAAGAGATTTCGCGGTAATCCTATTACACATAGGTACGCACACACATTAGCTCATTATCGCATAACCGTACTCCGTAGGAGCGTATCAACCGCTTAGTTTCCGAATTGTCCGAAGGATTTCTGGTAGAAACGTTAATGGCGAGTTTTCTTTGAGCCAATGCCAATCCACCTTTAGTTAATCGTTATTTCGTAAACAAACGACGAGGATCGGCTTTGTCCTTCATATTAATATCTCTTTGTCATTTATATTAATCGTTATTTAACGGATTTATTTATATATCCAAAGAAAGGATAAAAAAAATTAAATATAATTTTTCGATGATATATAGTACGAGCCCATTAACGACCAAGAAAAAGATTTGCTCGTTCACTTATGTACATATACTTATATATATATATATATATATATATATATATATATATATACATGCACATACACATGTACATACATATACCGATGGAAGAACCTTATCCGAAGGAACGTCCGAGATTTTATTTAGATCCCGGCGATCCGACGGCAATAAATGCGAAACGTTTCGGTCTTACGAAGACGATCGAAGGGTAGTAGCAGAGTGCGGGCGTTTAGGAGGGCGTCCGGTGTCCACACCTCTGTTGTCAGCTAATGCTCGGCCATTGTAAGGGGTCAGCGCTCGTAAGCGTAGCGAATCTTCTTCGGTGGATCCGGTATAACGTTCGAGAGGATTGAGAAAGAGTATGAGAAAGAGAGATGAAGAGATAGGAAAAAGAGAGAGAGAGAGAGAGAAAGTGAAGGTTAGAGAAAAGGAAAAAAGTAGAGAAAAAAGTAGAAGTCAAGGAAGTCGTACGTATCGTTTGGTAGAGAAAGAGAAAAAGAGAAAGAGAGAGAGAGAGAGGGGGGGGGGAGAAAGAGAGAAAGAATTTCACGAATTCCTCTGCTTATTCGTTTCACCCCTCTTTACCCTCTTCTTTCAGTTCAGTACTGGCCTATCGCTCGCCGACAATCCGGCTAAATCTCTTCCACCATAAACGGCTAAACAAAGAGGTCCATTCTTCGGGTTGCGCCAAACCCTACTCACCTCGCCCTTCTTCTTTCGTGTCTCAATGCGACACCCCCCAGCGACCTGTCCTCCTACTCTCTCACCCTTATCGGACTTGTCCACCACTTACGATCATCCATCTGGAGAACCCCTCTTACTCCCCTTACCAACGAGATAGTTCTTCTGTCTACGTTCAGCAAGAGAAAGAAAGATAGAAAAAAAGAAAGAGACCGACAAACGGATAGATAAAAAGAGAGAGAGAGAGAGAGAGAGAGAGAGAGAGAGAGAGAAAAGAAAAAAATGTAGCCATTGTCCATGACTTTTTTCGCGATACACCTTCGAACTCGTCCACCAGATCTTTCCATCCCCTTTTTCGTTGAAACGCGTTTAGATCTTACGTCCATTTTGGATTTGTGGCGGGACTCTGACGAAGAGTGATGAACGACCGTTCTCTCACTTTTCTCCCAAGTCGAACTAGCAAGGGATACGATTTTTCGATTGGCCTCGCGATACTTTATCAGTCTCGATCGTTTCTTCTCGTTAGAATCTCTCAGCTCTGGCTGTTTGCTCAAAGTACCTATTTACTTACTTACTTACTTACTTACTTACTTACTTACTTACTTACTCTCGTTCGAGATTTTCAAGCGGAGCGAAGACAAGTGGCAGAGAGGAGTTTCGATAGTACTCGCTTTAAAATGAGAGTTACGTCGTAAGATAGAAAGAGAGAAAAGTAGAGAGAAAGAAAAGAAAAGAAAAGAAAAGGAAGGAAAGGAAAAAAAAGAAAAAAAAAAAGAAATAGAAGGAATAGAAAGGTTCGGTAGTAGTCTGATACAGTCCCTCCTAACCCATAATAAAAGAAGGCAGATTAATGCCTTCGGTCTTGAATCCAATCAACATTATTCCGACAATAGTCCGCCAGGCAATACCCTTCCTACCCTCTGGCAGTGGCGATATTATCAACAGGCCACCCAACACAGGCACCTTCCAACGAGTCTCATCTCCCACCCCATTCCTCCCCGTAGCCTGTATAACGTCTTTTTCTTTACCCTCTACTCTAAGACTTTGCTGCTTCTTCTCCTCCTTCTCCTCCTCCTTCTTTTCCTTCTTTACACTTTCGCACCACCATCTTGAAAACAGCGGCCCTGTCGTCGTTTCACAGAAGAAAAAGACACCTAGATAGAACTTGCCGCTGGTGCGCTCTTAATTCCACGAGCGCCAATGATAAGTATGCTAACAAGAGTACCGTCGGTGTGAACGCTCGAGAAAAGGGGCAGGAGGGGTGCAGGATGCCATCGCGAAGAAGTGTGAGTCTACTACTGGTGGCAAGAGACCCGGAGGGTTGCTTCTTAAAGCCAAATTAACGCGACGCTCGCATAAACGGTGCCGACTTTTCCGTCAATGTTAATACCTACCAGAGGGCCATTAGCCGATCGAACCACCCTCGAGAGCAAAAGGACACACGGAGAAAGGATGAGAGAGGAGACGTGGTGGGGGAGGGCGAGAAAGGTGGAGGAGAGAGAAGGAGGAATAGGAAGGCAGATTGGGGATGAGGGGTGAAGAGAGTATGAGGGTGGGGGGGAGGGAGGTTACGCGATCAACGTTCACCCGAGTCGAACGGCTTCTTTTTTCTTCTTCTTCTTCTTCTTCTTTTTCTTCTTTTTCTTTCTCTTCTTTCTTTCCAGGCCACATCTCCCCACCAGCAGCTCCTTAATCGTCGATGCGATAAATCAGCCTGAGGAAAGGAGAGAGAAAAAAAAAATATACCTACGCGAGAAGAGAGGATCGCGAACGCGATAAGCGTGACCGAACATCCCTCTTTTTACCGAACAGTCGTGTTCTTCGAATCTACGGGGAGGAGGTCCGGGGGAGGAAGGAGGGAATCGGTATAGGAGTAGGGGTTGTTGAAAGATCACAACCATTTCCCTTTTATCATTAACGAGTCTTTAGAATATTTTTTTTTTCCAACCCACGATATCGATAGGACGTCGACTTTTCGTTTCGTGACGTCATTGATGTCATTTCTTTATCAATATCGTGCCAAAATAGAAAGACTTTCTCAATTATTGTTCGATTAAATATTAAACATTTCTATTTGTTAATCGCGAAGAAAGAAAGAGAAAGAAGATCTTGTTTTTTAAAGAAAAAAAAAAAAAAAAAAAATAGAACGAACGATCCAATGAATTCAATCGTTCTAAAGTAGTATCGATATTATTTATCAAAAAATTTTTATTTAAAAACATCTGATCTGTTTTTTAACGTACGAATGAATAAAAGAATGAATGAATGAATGAATGAATGAATGAATGAATGAATGATTGAATGAAATGAAATGAAATGAAAGAAGAAGAAGAAGAATTTAAAAGAGAAAGGAACGGAAGGAAGGGATAGGAAATTTTTGGATGCAACTTTTCGAGAAAACTGTTTTCACGCTATTAACTGACGACCGCCGATTCCGAAGCACAAGCGTAACGAAAATAAAAAGAAAGGATAAGGGATAGGAAGACGGGCGGGCATTGGGTGGTGGTGGTGGTAAGGAAAAGGGGTGAAAGACGTTGGCTGGCGGCAGGGTTGCTAGCCGTTAGGAACCTAACGTTGAATCTATAAAGGAGTGTTTTACGAGGGCGGATAATACGATGAACGATGCGAACGGCGAGCGGTCATGCCTAAAGAACGCGCGTAACCGGACGACCGCCCTACTCCTTCTTTTACGGATCCACGCTAACCGGGCGGTTTTTGAACGTTCGAGAGAGAAAGAGAGAGAGAGAGAGAGAGAGAGAGAGAGAAAGAGAGAGAAATGGACTGGTGGTTTTCGAGGAAGGAAGAAAGGAAGGAAAGAAGGAAGATGGAAGGAAGGGTGAGGTCGCCTCGAGGAAGCGGTTTCGTTCGTTTCCAGAACGAACGTTGCTGGTGGAAGTGTACTTGCTGTATAAGGAGCAAGGGAGAGGTTGAAAGGAAGGTTGGTAGGGAAAAGTGGGGGACTAGCGAGGAGAGGGTGGACGGTCCATGGCCCATAATATATCAATTCCGTATTCTAATGTCCAGGCGGTTAATCCAAAAAGCGTCGACGCTGCGGAAACCTAAGCGGTCGTGGCGCCTTTCGTTTCCTGCGGAGGGTGACCCTCCCTCCCTCCCTCCCACCCAACCTTCCTCCCTATCTCTCTTTCTATCGCTCTCTCTCTCTTTCCACATACTCTTTCTTCCCTCTCTTATACTGTCCCGCCATGTCGCGAGAGAGAAATAAGGGATGTCAGTACGTCGACATCATCGTTGTCGTCGTCGTCACGTATGAACTCACTCCTTGTTCTCTCTCTCTCTCTCTCTCTCTCTCTCTCTCTTTCTCTGTCTATCTATCTCTCTATCTATCTTTCACCCTGCTGATACGAAAAAGAGTCTAAGGATGTTCCTCGAAGAGTCACCAGGTTGAATCTTCGATGTCAGCATCGTGGATTCAGATAATTGGAAAGAGACAAACGTTTGTAGTTTCACCGAACACGTGTAATTTCAGCATCTCGCATAATCGTGATATTTGATCCTACCGATAATCTGAGGATTGAACAGAATAATCGATATTTTCGATTTGAATCGAACGTATCGATCATATAGAAATGAAATTGATCGATCGATCAATTTCATCGATAACTTAAAGACTAATATTAAATATTCTAACTATGTTATATAATTTTCGTTAGAACATAAACTCTATTTCGCTCTATGAATCATATGTAATGAGGGCCATGAAAAGAGAAAGAGAAAGAAAGCGAAAGAGAGAGAGAGAGAGAGAGAGAGAGAGAGAGAGAGAGAAAGAGAGAAAGAGAGTGGGGGTTGGGAGGAGGAAAGGAAAAAAAAAGGTGCAAAACGACGCGGAGCGCGCGGTGAAAAAGGAGGAGTCCTTGGAGTGGCGGCGCGAACTATTTAAAAGCACGCGTCCGCTCGAATTCTCGGCGCTAGTAAATTACCCGAAAAAAGAAATAATCGTTGGTCATCTCCCTCACGTCCCACCTCCCTCGGTGAACCTGCCTCCGACGTTGCGTCACCTCTCGTCCGCGTCGTTTCTCTTCTCTGCTTCTAGAACGACCCAAACTCCTCTCCACGACCCAAGCACGCTCTCTTCCCCTCTCTTCCCCTCTCCTCCTTCTCTCTCTTTCTCTCTTTTTCTCTCTTTCTCTCTCTCTCTCTCTCTCTCTCTCTCGCTCTCGTTGGAGGAGATATCGTTGAGCGGGTCTCTCTTTCTCCGTTCTAAAAAGGAAAAAAGAAAAAAGAAAAAAAAAAGAGAAAGGAAAGAAGAAAAAAAGTGGTAAAGGCGGGAGGGAGGGGGGTGAGGAGAAAAAAAAACAGAAAGAAGAAAAAAAAACGTTCCTCCACGTTCTCCACCTCCTTCTCCTCTTCGCGACGAGCGTCGCGGTCTGAGATAAAAAATTAGCCGGAGTTGCAAACGTTTCCACCTTAAATCATATATTTATCGCGACATTAATTCAACCCTTTTAGGTGGCCCTTTTTTCCTGGCGGCCACTCGCCACGAAGCATCGTCGGTAGAAAGAGAGAGACAGAGAGAAAGAGAGAGAGTAGAACCCTTCTCTACTGTAGACTGCACTACCCTTTTTCATTCTCTCTCTCTCTCTCTCTCTCTCTCTCTCTCTCTCTTTCTCTTTCTCTATTCCATCCACTTCCTTTACCCCTTTCGAGCTGGACGACAGGCCGTTACCTCGCTAATTTCTCAGATTCAAGTATTTTTATGTACCGTCGCGCGTACCCGACTAGGGTAAATCCTACCGTTTATTATTTAGATGGAGAGAAAGAGAGGACACGGAGAAAGAGGAGAACAAGAAGGTTCACTCTTTTACTTCCTCCATTTTTCCTCATCCACGTG